>NW_006409005.1:622350-624630 GCF_000296735.1 Chrysochloris asiatica | reverse complement strand
TTTAGGAAAAGAAGAGAGGGATCAGTCTTTGCTCCAGGAAGTGGTTTAAATAAAAAGAAAGTGACCATAAATTCTTTACTCACTTCAGGAAGTAACCAAAGAAAAAGAGAGAGATCATAAAGTCTTTACTTCAGGAAATAAAAAAGTTACCCGAATATTATAATAAACAGGATTATAATTTTTTTCCCACAAGCTCAAATCTTTAACTCGCTTAATTTGTTTTTCTGTTTGGCATTTTGAAAAATCTCCATCCTATTTTGTTATTCTTTATGTAAGACCGTTTTTTATTTAAATACTAAAAGTAAGAAAATAGTGTGTCATGATTGTTAAGTGGACTACAGTGGCTTTTGTGAACACAGGGATCATGTGTTAATTCTGTGTTCTCAGTGCCTGTTCCAAGGACTCAGAAAATGTTTATTAATCGAAGGAAAACGAATGACTTGTTATCATGTAATATAGTATTGCTGTCTTTATAATTGGGAAGCTGAAGATCAAGAAAGTTGATCTTGCGGTTTAAACCGCTGACCTGGTGGTTCAAACCGCTGACCTTGGTGTTTCAAACAGACCTTGCACTCCAGTGTTTTAGCCTACAGCACCACACCAGGACTCAGGCTTCACTGTATACTTTAAACAAACGTAAAGTTCCAATGATTTCGTTAAATAATCATGAACCTTTGGTAGGAAGCATTCTCAATACTGAATATTTACTTAATACTTAGATGTGTGCATGACCTTAGAAAAAGTTAGAGTTGGAAGGAAGGATCTGAGACCATATTTACAGGACAGACAGCCTCATCTTGCTCCCAAAGAGCAGCTGCCAAACTTGGAGTTAGCAGCCCAGTGCTTAACTCAAAGCAACATCGTGCTCCTTTAATTGAAGGAATGAAAGCATAGTTCGTGACTTATGGAAGATACTATGAAGGAAAACTTAATAGAATGTGATTTAGTTTGAGGCATTGGGGAAGCCTTCTCTGAGATGGCATTTACACCTAATTGATGAGTAAAAGTTGTTAAGTACAGTTGCTTTAGTTCTGAATTATTGTGACCCTATATAGGGTTTCCTAGGCGTGGCTGGTGGGCTTGAACTCCTCATCTTGTGGTTAGCAGTCCAGTGCTTATCCTACAGCACCACACCAGTAAAAGTTGTTGTTAAATAGCATCCAGTTGGTTCTGACTCATAGCAACTCCATATAGGGTTTCTGAGGAGCAACTGGTAGGTTTGAGCCACCACCTTGTGGTCAGTAGGCCAGTGCTTACCCGACAGTGCCACACTAGGATTTATGAGTAGAAAATATTATTCTGGGTAGTCAGGATAAAACTGTACCATAATTTAAGCAGGGAAACTGATTTAAAAAATTATTAACAAATAGCAACCAATTCGTTGTAAGTAAGTAAATGCTAAAGAATAGAGGAATTATAACGAGTATAAAGAGCAGCCAGTACCCCTGGAGCTGAGATTCAGACCTTGTTGGAAACTCACACCCATGGGTCTCTGGATGGCAGAGAAATCACTATTGTACACACTTAGTGAAATTGTTGATATACCGCACTATGGATTTTGCCAGAAATTTGCCTTCTAGGACACAAGGAAAAACTGTTCCTGGGGAGGTATGTCGTAGGAAGCAGTGTACTATATAATTACCCAATGTGCTTGTTGTTGTTGTTAGGTGCCATCGAGTCGGTACTGACTCATAATGACCTTATGCAAAACAAAACACAGCCCAATCCTGGACCAACCTCACTACTGTTGCCACACTTGAGTCCATCCATGCTGCCACTTGGCCAATCCATCTTGTTGGGGGGGTCTTCCTCTTTTTCTCTGGTCAGACATGATATCCTTCTTCAGTGACTGGTCACTCCTGACAATATGTCAGAACTATGAGAGATGAAGTTTGGCCATCTTGGCCTCCAAGGAGCACTCTGGCTGCACTTCTTCTAAAACATATCTATTGATTCTTTTGGAAGCCCATAGCACTTTCAATAGTCTCCTCCAACACCATAACTCAAAACTATCAATTCTTCTATGGTTTTTCTTATTCACTGTCCAGCTTTCACATGCACATGAGGTTATTGAAAATACCATGGCTTGGGTCAGGCGCACCTTAGTCTTCAAGCTGACATCTTTGCTCTTCAATGCTTTAAAAAAAAGTCTTGTGCAGCAGATTTACCTAATGCAATATGTCATTTTGATTTCTTTACTGCTGCTTCCGTGAGTGTTGATAGTTGATCCAAGAATGAAGTCCTTGACAACTTCAATCTTTTCTCCGTTGATAAGAATGT
>NW_006409005.1:619720-620380 GCF_000296735.1 Chrysochloris asiatica | reverse complement strand
ATATTGTCAGGAGGGACCAGTCTCTGGAGAAGGATTTCATGTTTGGTAAGGTGGAGGGTGAGAGAAAATTAGGAAAACCCTAGTAAGATGGACTAGCCTAGTGGCAGCATCAATGGGCTCAAGGGTGGCAACAATTGTGAGGCTGGACTATGACTGGGCAGTATTTTGTTCTGTTGTGTATAGGGTCGCTATGAGTCTGACCAACTTGATGGCACCTAACAACAACAACAGAGAAGTGTTTATTTACTGGGCCCTTGAAACCCAAACAAAATTTTATTTTTATTTAAAAGAAAACGCTATTTTCTAATAACAAAGCAGAGTGTGAAGGAGCTACTTCTAAAACATTTGCATTCTGTGGCCAGAATTTAAATTTATGCTGCTGTCAGAACAATGCAGCACATATAAGAGTTTTAATGTCCCTGAATAATCAGGGAATTTTACCTATGAATGCTAGGATAATGAAACTTGAAAGCAGAATTACATGTGTTAGTGCTGTATAGAATTAGTATTAAATTCTTAAATAAAATTGAGTTCTTATACTGTGTTCTAAAACCAGAGAAAAGGAAAATGTATAATTTCATCTATTAACGTTTTCTTCTTCTTTTAAAGTTATAAGTAAATGACCATGCTACAAAAAAAAAAAAAAAAAAAAAAAAAAAA
>NW_006409005.1:617288-619620 GCF_000296735.1 Chrysochloris asiatica | reverse complement strand
AAACTTAGTATTTATTTCAAACTGAAATCAGTAAGTGTGAGTCTTTCTAACGTGTTCCTTCTTTTTCATAATTATTTTGGAATTCAGGATCTCTTGCAATTCTGTAGGAATTTTAAGATTGTTAATTTCTACAAATAACCAGCTGGGATTCTGGTAGGCATTGCTTTGAGTCTGAAGATCAATTTTGGGAGTATTAAAATTTTGTCAATATTAAGTCTTTTAATTAATGATAATAAGGAACTCTGCTAGTGTAGTGGTTATGAGTCAAGCTGCTAACTTCAAAGTTAGCAGTTAGAAATTACCAGCCATTCTGCGGGACAAAGATGAGGCTTTCTGCCCCCTGTAAAGATTTACAGCCTTGGAAACCCTGTACAGGGTCGCTAGGAGTCAGAACCGACTCCACGGCACAACCACCAATTCATTATATTGGTCTGTTTTTCCATTTATTTCAGTCTTCTTTAAACATTTTCAGCAATGTTTTTCAGTTTTCATAATATAAGTTTTCAACTTCTTTTTTGTTAAATTTGTTCCTACATATTTTACTGTTTTTGATGCTATCATAAAGACTTTTTAAAAATTTTTAATTAACTTTCAATTGTTCATTGAAAATGTATAGAAATAAAATTGATTTTTGTTAATGGACTTTATATCCTGAAACTTTGCTTAACTCATCAATTAGTTCTAATAGTTTTTTTAGTGGGCTCCTTGGGAAAAACTGACAAAAGTGAAGAGGAAAATAGACAATTTAAAAATAAAAGTTGGAATCTTCTATAACCTACTTTCAATAATGGATAGGAACTCAAGTAAAAAGAGGACTTGAATAGCAGTGCAAAACAACTGGACCTAACAGATATGTATCAAACATTCCATCCAACAATAGCAGAATCTTTTTTTCTCCTGCTTTATTTATACATTTGCTAAGAAGGAGCTAACAGTCCCTTCCTCCCACTCTGAAACTTTTTGTTCTTTATGAGGTGGACAGAAAGTCTGGTATCTTGGGATTTTACTGTTCTTTCATCTGGTTCCACATACAACCCTTAACTGCATTTATGCTTGTGAAGCTTGTATGTCTCAAGATACACAAAGACCCTAGCCCCATCCCTCATACAGAAAAACTTCATTATCCATCTGGCCACCACTGGACACAGCTGTATTTTACCCTTTGCAGGCAAACTCCATGTAGGTAAACCATGTTTTTTATTCTCTTTTCTTTAATAAACTAATGTTTCCCTGAATGAGTTCTGGTCAGTGTTTTGGTCTCTCAACTCCTATATACTCAAGGCTTTTTCCTTCTGGCCTAAAAGCCAACACTTATATATGTATATACATAAAGAAGAGTTTGTATCAAGGAAGTGGCTAACAATTGTAGAGTCCCAAGTCCTCGGCAGAAAAGAGGGTAAGCTGTTTCTGTGTGTCCATCATATTGGGAGCAGGCCACACCCCCAAGGAAACATCCTTTCAATTGATTGGCTGCTGATAGCCCATCATCATAAAGTTAACTATGCCTGTATCAGGTTTCACCGTGGGGATAACCACATCTCACCTGCCAAACCATGGGAAATATTGACCCAGTAAAGTTGACACATAAAATACAAGTACATAAAAAGATAGGAAGAGGGTGTGATAGTTAAAGTTTTCTTAACTATCACACCCTCTTCCTATCTTTTTATATAATTGTATTTTAAATAAGTTAATAAAAGAAAGAAAGGGGAAATAATTTATGCTGTTTTAAAAAGTAATTAAGGCTCAATGGTTAAGTGCTCCTTCGCTACCCAAATGATTGGCAGTTGGAACCCACCAGCTGCTTCTCAGAAGAAAAGAGCTGGTGATCTGCTCCCAGGAAGCTTATAACCTAGAAAACCCTATGGGGCAGTTCTACTCTGTCCTATCGAGTCACTCTGAGTCAAAATTGACTTGATGGCACACAACAGCATCATGTACTTACACATTTTTACCAACATACTTATTTTTTCATGTGAATTTGAGTTACTATCTGGGGTCATTGCTTTCAGTCTGAGCAAGTTCCTTTAGTATTCTTTTAAGGTGGGTTGGCTAGGAGCAGATTCTTACAGATTTTGTTTATTTTGGAATGCCTTTATTTTCATTTCTGAAAACGAATTTTGCTGGGTATAGGATTCTTGATTAACTTTTTTTTTTTTTTTTAAATCACCTTTACTGTGTTCTTCCACTGCCTTCTGGTATCCATTGTTTCTGCTGAAAAGTCAGAGGTTTCCTTTTAAATAGTGAGTTGGTTCTCTTTTGTTACTTTCAAGGTTTTCTGCTTGAAAGATACATCATGATGTCTTTTTCTTTTTAAGTTTTTATTGTGAAT
>NW_006409005.1:613290-617188 GCF_000296735.1 Chrysochloris asiatica | reverse complement strand
CATGCACATTATGAAATTGATAAGCCACTCAAATACATACTTTAAATCCCTACTCTTCTTTGGTGTGGCACTGTGGGTTAATGTGCCAGATTGCTAAGACATTTGAACTACAAGGTCAGTGGTTCAAGCTCACCAGCTCCTCCTTGGAAACCTTATACAGGATTGCTATGGGTTGGAACAACTACTTTTCCCTGGCCTTTCCAACCTAGACATAAATAAAGTGCATTTATACAAACAACTGGAATCCTGGTGTGGTGCTATAAGATAAGCTCTGGACTGATAACTACAAAGTTGGTGGTTCAAACTCACCAGCTGCTCCTTGGAAACCCTATACACAATCCCTATGAGTCAGAACTGACTCAAAGACACTTAACAATGACAACTGAAATAACAACTTTCACTGGTTGGTATGTCAATGGAAATAGCAGAGTAAGAACCTCTGAAAATCCATTTCTCCGTAAGAGGAACAAGAATACTGACAAAAAAAACGTCAAAATTCGTTTGGTTTGTTGTTTTCCAGAAACATGTAAATTAACCAAAGACTAGCAGTACTTTGGCGTGTTTGTTAAGGAAAGATGGCTGTATTTCAGTAAGAGCAGTGTGCTTTGTGGTAGTTTATCTTGCCCTATTCACATCACCCTTTACTTGTTGTTAAGTGCCGTCGAGTTAGTTCTGACTCATAGTGACCCTTTATAGGGTTTCCAAGGAGTGGCTGGTGCATTTGAACCACTGTGTGTTACTGGACTTGCAATCCAGTGTATTGACTGTACTCTTTACTTAGCTATACAATAAACTTGAGAGCCAACATCTTTGCAATCGCAATAACCATGAGAAACAGCAGCCTAACTAAGTGTTTCTAAGTCATAGCAACCCTGTATAGAATTTCCAAGGAGCAGCTGGGGGGTTTGAATCAGCTTTGAATATGCTCATCCTACAGTGTCATACCATGACAGCCACTGGGGGAGGCAAACTGGGGTTGGAATACCCCAAAAGCCTCATCCACAGACAATTGTCATTATCTAACCTGTCTAAAATTTTTTGTGATCCTAGCTCCAGTGTTTGTCTTTATTTGGTTTGACTCAGCTCTCTCACTACTTACAGCATTTCTAAAAACAAACCAAAAACAAAAGCAATTATTTTCATTGTAGCTGCTTGAAGCAATGATAACAGGTGGGCAAATAAGAAGCAGACCAAAACAAATAAAAGAAAAAGCTGAGGAATGTGAAGTCCATAGGGCCTTTGACAAACTTTGTGGCACTATGGGATAATGTATCAGACTGCAAAGTAGTTTGAACTACAAGGTCAGTGGTTCAAGATCACCAGCTGCTCCTTGGAAACCCATTACAGGATCACTATGGTCTCAATCGACTCGACAGCACTTAACAACAATAACAACAACAAAAATCTAGAAGACACATACACATGTACACTGGTGCATGTGCTCAAGAAAGACCCCAGAAAGCCCTAATTTTGGCCTGATTTTGATCTGAGACACTGAAAGCAGAAAGTGAAGATTAAGACACCTGAAAACTGCCTGCTAATGATTGAAAAGTGCTTCTCAGTACACACACACACACACACACACACACACACACACAGCCCCTCAGCAAAGGCAAGGAGATTAGTTTAAGGTATTTAAGGAAATCTCTCTAATCATTGTTTGACGACTAAACTCAGTTGTTGTTGTTAATATGCCATCCAGTCGGTTCTGACTCACAGTGACCCTGTGCACAACAGGTCAAAACACTGTCCGGACCTATGTCATTGCTGTTCATGTTTGAGTCTTTTGTTGTAGCCACAGTGTCAATCATCTCCTTGGAAATCTTCCTCTTGTTTGGTGACTCTCTATCAAGCATTATGTCCTTTTCCAGAGACTGGTCCCTCCTGATAATGTGTCCAAAGTATAAGAGAAGAAGTCATATAATGAAAATGTCTTGGGATTAGGTAGTGGTGATGTCTAAACTTAAAAAAAAAAAAGTACATGTAGAATTTAAACATTAAAAAAAGAGAGAAGATTTTGTGAATATTAATGATGTAATAATCATGTGAGAGCACAGTTCTTACCCATTCATAATGACATCCCCACGTAATTCTAGTGAAAATATCCTCTCAGATATCAATCATGTGCTGGTCTTCAGATATCAAACTAACCAATTTTAAATTATTCCATTAGTTCTTAAGAGGTTGGAAGCATTCCTATTTTACATGTGAGACAATTAAAGTTCAAAATATAAACTTTCTAAATCTCACCATTAGAAAGTGACAACCGAGATTTGAACTCTTATTTGTTGTTAGGTACTGCTGAGTTCTTTCAGACTCATAGTGATTCCATGTGACAGTAGAACGGCCTCATGTGATTTTCTATGCTATAATCTTTATGAAATCCTGGTGATGTAGGATAAGCACTTGACTGCTAACCATGAAGTTGGCGGCTCAAACACATCAGCTGCTCCTTGGAAACCCTATAGAGAGTCGCGGTGAGTTAGAACCAACTCAACAGCACTTAGCAACAACAACAACAATCTGTATGGGAGCAGGTCGCCAGGTCTTTCTCCATAGGAACTCCTGGGTGGCAGTTAGCCATTGAGTGCTTAACTGTTACCAGGTCTCCTTCATTATTTTTACTAGAAGATTTTATAGGAAAAAAGTGTTGCTCTTCTTTAAAGTACTAGACGTATAAAATGGCATGAGGGGTCCTGGTGTGGGGCTGTGGGAAACTGGACTTGCTAAATGCAAGATCAATGGTTGGTTAAAACCCAACAGCTACTCCCAAGAAACCCTATACAGGGGGGCTATGAGTCGGAGCAGACTCTACTCAACATCGTGTAGTAACAATAACAAATAATGACATACTCCAAAAAGTACCCAAGATGTTTTATGAAGTAACTTGGGTTGTTAAATATATTATATTCTATAGCACATATAGAGAAGTCGATTTAAATGTAAGTGAATTACAGATCTGCAGTGCTTCATCTATTATTTGTGCTAACAACAACAAAAATTGCTGAATAACTGAAAAAAACACAGTGTCTTTTATTCAAGAATTGCCCTAAAGATTCCTTTTGAATAAACACTTCAGTAATACATGGCTCCCTCATGATTTTTCCAGTTGGATAGTGAAGTTGTTGGATGCTTCTAACACTTTATTTGGAAAATTCACCTTTTATAATTAAACACTTTAGCAAGATTCTTATGAGGTGGTGTTATAATTGCCCCAATGAAGTCTTTGTTTATAGGTTCTGGGCACAGGTTCACAAGGACTTGTTCGTGTAAGCCGTCTGAATTCATATTTGAATTCTTATCTTGCCTTGGTTAGTCTTTCAAAATGTATCATCATATTATTAAAGGAACCTCTTTTCAGAAAGTTTCCCTTTGAAATCTAATCTCAAAAGATAGCTATCTAACATTCAACACAAACATTATTTTATATTTAAATAGCCTGCTTTTCTGGTTTGGAAGATTTTTGCATTGGCCTAGTTAAAACTAGGTTAAGCTATTATTTAAAACAAAACTCATCTCAGTGGCTTAGTACAACAAAATTTCTTTTTCTTATTGTTGTAGTTCAAAGTATCATTTCTTATTGCTGTGGATAAAAGTTTTTTCTATGCAGTGATTCAGTAATTCAGGCTGAGAGAGCCTTCAACACCCTCAGGCACCTTCTAGAATTTATAGTCTCCTGGATCCACACAGCAGGGTAAGAAGAGTGTTGGAAAGACTCACACCAGCAATGATACACTTTCTTTGTAGACAGAGACTCACACTGGCAATTACACAGTTTTGTTGTAGGGTCTCCCACCTTCCTTAGGTGTTTTTGTGCCATTCCCCAGCTCACCAGGAATTCCCAAGGTTTGCTTTGCCTTTAGTAGCAGGTCTCTGGTACTTTGTCTATTTTCCTCTT
>NW_006409005.1:603003-607540 GCF_000296735.1 Chrysochloris asiatica | reverse complement strand
CCAGGATCGAACATTGTTTCGTTCTGCTGTGCATGGAGTCGCTATGAGTCGGTTCCGACTCGATGGCACCTGACAACAACAACAACAACAACACCAACCCGATGGCACCTAACAACAACAGAGTAGTGTTGTTGTTGTTGTTGTCAAGTACTGTGGAGTCGGTTCCGAATCATAGTGACCCTACACAGGGTTTCCGAGGCTGTAAATCTTTATGGGAGCAGACAGCCTCATCTTTCTCCCACAGAACAGCTGGTAGTTTCGAACTGCCGACCTTGAGGTTAGCAGCCTGATTCATAACCACTACACTACCAGAGCTCCTTACAGAGTAGTGTAGTGGTTTACAAATTGGACTGCTAACTGCAAGGTCAGCAGTTTGAATCCACCATGGGAGAAAGATGAGACTTTCTGCTACAATAAAGATTTACAGCCTCAGAAACCCTAAGTAGTGTCGTTGTGAGTTGGGACCAACTCCACGACACACAACCACCATGACCCTGAAATATTGTCCCTGAAAAAAATTTTCCCTCTAAATTACAGCAGATTGCCTTAAGCCCAATTTAGGAAGCAGGAGTCCTGGTGTGGCGCTGTGGGTTAATTGACTGAACTGCAAAGTGGGTTTGAACCACAAAGCTGGCAATTCAAGCTCACCACTCATTCCTCGGAAACCTTGTACAGGGTCACTATTGGTTGGAACTGACTCGACGGCATTTAACAACAACAACAGAAGGACCAAGTTTACCTTATATGAAATTCATATATATATGAGTTCATAATTCTGAACTCTCAATTCTAGTGTATAAGTCTATTGTTGTTGTTAAGTGCCATTGAGTTTGTTCAGATTCATCGTGACCCTGTATGGGGTTTCCAAGAAGCTGCTGGTGGATTTCAACTGTCGAAGTTGTAGTTAGCATTCCAGTGTTTATCCTATAGTGCATTAATCTATATAATCTGCTAAATTAATATTGTGTATTATTAAATTTCATATTTATTTAGAAACTGTTAACTGTGTTTTCTTACATTCTTTTGTCAAAAAAGCATTTGCAGAAATTATGTTTTATTTGCTAAGTCTATAATGATACTCAAATGATCTGGAAAACTCTGTTCCTATATCACAAGGCACATTATCATCATGTGCAAAGTAGCATTCATTTTATAGGATCTCTTTAGTGAGCACCTTTCTACTGCTTAAATAACTGGTTTTTCAGGTCATGTTCATTTTTTCCTAGAGACACTTACAGGGTTAGGTTAGTGCCATATACAAAAAAAGATATCAGAACACAAGGATAAATGTTATTATGTATATTTTGCTGTCTTTGGATTAGATTCTCCAGGGGTACGTAAAGATACCTTAAGTACAAAATCATTAGGTGATTTCTAAAGTAATTGATTTTTATTGTTGTTGAACCAACATTCATTCTAAAAAATTACCTGATTAGACTATTTTACTTTTACAGGTCACTCTAATACCCTTTTAAATCAAATTAATTGTATTCCCTTATCCCGAAAACTAGTAAAGTCTAATAAGTACTGCATTAGAGACCCAAAGTGTTTAGAAAGACACAGAAGGACACAAAAAGACACAAGCACTGCTATTTTATGAAGTATTTAGGTAAAGGTAAACAGTTTTAGAAGATAGACTTATTGATTTACGCTCAGTATAAAATAATTCATAAATGTATTAACAGGAAAGCAAATTTCTTTCAAAATCCTATCATTCAGAGATAGCCTTTGTTAACATAGAAACCCTGTACAGGGTTTCCAAGGAGCAGCTTGTGAGCTTAAACCACTGACCCTTTGGTTCATACTGACTTTGCAGTCTAGCGCATTAACCCACAGCACCACATCAGGTCTCATATAGTCATATAATACAAGTATATTTGTAAACCAATTGCCATTTATTTGATTCTGACTCATGGCACCCTCCATGAAAAATCTGGTGATCTACTTCCAAAAAACCAGCCATTGAAAACCCTGTGGTGCCCATTTCTACTCTCACACCTTTGAGGTCACCAGGAGTCAGAGGTAACTTGATTGTAACTGGTACTGGTAACCTATTCTTCACTTCCCTATAGCAAGCAATAGGCCGTGGTATCCAGAATCAAACTGAATGTATTCCAGAAAGTAATACACAGGGAAAAAATAAAACTTCTATTTATATTTGTGTTAGCTAATCATTTCAGAAATACAGCCAGAATGTTCCTTAGAAGTAAGGATGATGAGATTTAGTCTCTCGTACTTAGGACATGTTATTAGAAGGGACCAGTCTTTGGAAAAGGACAGTAGTAGAGGGTCAGTTAAAAACAGGAAGACCCCTCCCCAAAAGATGAATTGTCACAGTAGCTGCAACAATGAATGGGCTTAAATACAACAATAATTATTATGTTGTGTATAGGATTGCCGAGTTGGAGCCAACTTGATGGCACCTAACAATGTAACAAATAATTTAAAGTTGTGTTTTAAATGTATATTGTTCACTAGTACTTTAGTAAATGTACTTAATTTATAAAGAAATAAACACACACACTCGTAGGTATATATGTACATACAGGATAAAACCTCAGAATACTTCACTTGAATCAGAGAAATGGAAGAGTTTATAAACTGGTACTCTAGAGCATGTAGAAATGCTGTGTGCCATTGAGTCAATTCCAACTCATAGCTACTTTATGTTGTTGTTAGGTACCGCTGAGTCAGTCCTGACTCACAGGGACCCTGGGTTTCTGAGGAGCATCTATTGGATTTGAACCACCCCCTTGCAGTTCAGATCAGCCTTGTAGTACAGCATCATACCACATTAGGACAGTGTACAGCCTCAGAAACCTTGTACAGGGTCGCAATGAGTTGGAACCGACTCCACGGCACGTAACCACCACCACCACCATCACCACAACCAGTCTTTATCAGAAGGAGCTCTGTGGTGGCATAGTGGTTATGAATCAGGCTACTAATTTCACGGTCAGCAGTTCGAAACTACCAGTGGCTCTGTGGGAGAAAGATGAGGCTTTCTGTTCCCATCAAGATTTACAGCCTTGGAAACCCTGTACAGGGTCGCTATGAGTCAGAGCTGACTCCATGGCACATAACTACCACCAGTCTTTATGGGAGCAAATTGCCAGGTTTTTTTTCTCCCACAGACTTGCTTGTGGGTTTGAACTCCCAACTTTAGGTTAGCAGCTAAGTGCTTAACTATGGTACCATCAGGTCACCTTATGTAGAGAATAATGATAATAAAAAAATCAGTTATCACAAGATAATTTTATCAAACCCCTTTTTCTTTGACTTGGAAAGAAACCCGAGTCCTGCCTATTACAATTACTTTAGCCTTTCCTCCATATGTGGTCACTAAAAGCTAGTTATAGATTCTGTGGTCATTCCTTTACTCCCAGTATCTTCCTGACTGCATTCCAGTGAAGAGCACTTCAGTGCTTTTGGAGTGAGTCTGTGGTCTGTGCTTGACTACAAATGTAGAGATTTAAAAGCCCATCCAGCAGCACTGTGGAAGAAAGTCCTGGCAATCTGCTTCCATAACTATTACAGCCAAAAAACCATATGGAGCCATTCTACTTCGAAACACAGGAGGTCGCCATGAGTCACAATCAACATGAGGGCAACAGATTTGTATTCTAGGAATAGGGGTATATTGCTCCACTTTATCATTTTAACATTCAACTTTTTGTTTAATTTCAACAAATGGAGCTGTAGGGCAAACCTGAGGTAGACAGAACACCCAGATTTAGACAATGGCTAGACTTCTGTCAAGGAGTTGTGGTGGCGCAGTGGTTAAAGTGCTTGCCTGCCAATTGCCTGGCAATTGGCATCCACTGGAATAGACTTGATAGCAACGGGGTAATATTTAGTCACAACTTAAGACAGCTAGTAACTGGCTGATGTCCATTAATAATTTGTAACTGAAGAGATTTTTATTATATTGATTGTCTTGTTTCACAACTTAGCTGCCATCTCATTCACTTATATTAAAAAAAAAAAAAGTTGCTGTTTTGTTAATTCCAATTTATGGCAACCCTATATATGTCAGAGTAGAACTATGTTCCTTAGGGTTTTCAATGGTTGGTTTTTCAGAAGTAGATAGCCAACATTTCCTTTTAAGGCGCCTCTGGGTAGATTTGAACTTCCAACTCCTTGGTTAGCAGATAGTGCATTAATTGTTTGCACCAAAATCCTATTGCCATTAAGTTGATGCCACGTCATAGCAACCCTACAGCATTGAGTGGAATGGCCCCATAGGGTATTCAAGACTGTGAATCTCTATACAAGTAGACCGCCATCTTTTTCTCCCACAAAGCAGCTGGTGGATTTGAACAACTGGCCTTGTGGTTAGCAACTGAGCTCTTAATCACTGGAATCACTAGGGCTTCTTTCACTTACAGGCAAATAGATATGAAAATATTATTACTGTTATTTGCACTTCCGGCAGTCAAAAGAAATGTTGTTGTCAGGTGCCATCGAGTCGGAACCGACTCATAGCGACTCCATGCACAGCAGAACGAAACAATGTTCGATCCTGGGCCAACCTCAC
>NW_006409005.1:576023-601168 GCF_000296735.1 Chrysochloris asiatica | reverse complement strand
ATCCCACAACTCTTCCGGTCTTTGGTCTTTAGTGTCTAATTCATCAAATCTGTTCTTCAGATGATCTCTAAATTCAGGAGGGATAAATTCAAGATCATATACACGTGTGTATATGAAACATGGCATCAATTTTCTAGAACATTGGCTTCCCAAAATGTGACCCCCCCAAAAAAAAAGCAAAAGTTGGTTTTTTGAAACTTTGGTTTTGAATTCTCATACTAAAACTATGTCTAGTGCTTTAAAAAAAAAAATCTTTTAAACAATAAAACAAAGCACCAAAGTCCTATCCTCATCATATTGAATTTTCTCACTTTTTTACATGTTCCCTTTCAATTCTTTGTCTTATTATGCATGAATACATAACACATTGCTGTGATCACTTAATATGATTTTGAATTTTGCCTTTTATACTTACCATAAACATCTGCACATATACGTACATTTTCTCATTTTTAATAGAAGCATAACAATCTTTCAAAATACTGCACTTTACTGTAATGCATCCTTTCCCTATGGTTGAAATTTCTATGTCACCCTGACTTGCATTCCACCCTGCAGCTAAATTTATAAAGGTGGAATATGATATGGAAATAAATAAGGGTGCTGCAATCCTTTGGCAACATTTTCTGAAATGTATGATTACAAGTATTAATGGTTCTCTCAGAGAATGACCAGTGAGACTATTTAACAACAAAACCAAACACAAATTTGCTCTGGTTACTTCATTGTAAAAAAGATTTAGCCAAATTGAATATACACAAGATAGGAACAGAATAATAATGAAACTGGGGGCCATTTGGAAGAAAATAAGGTAAAGAAAGTATGACATAATTTACAACCCATTTGGTGACAATGGTTAAAGTGCTCAGCTGCTAACTGAAAGGTTGGAGGTTTGAGTCCTGGAGGCACCTTGGGAGAAAAGCCTGGTCATCTACTTCTGAAAAGTCTGCCACTGAACATTGTATGCATCATAGTTCTATTTTGAGACACACACTAACTAGGAGTCAGCATCAGTTCATGGCATCTAGTTGTTGTTGTTGTTGTCAGGTGCCATTGAGTCGGAACTGACTCATAGCGACCCCATGCACAGCAGAACGAAACAATGTCCGATCCTGGGCCAACCTCACTACCGCCGCCACACTTGACGCCATCAATGATGCCACCTGACTGATCCATCTCGTTGGGGGTCTTCCTCTTTTTCTCTGACCCTCCACCTTACCCAGCATGACATCCTTCTCCAGCGACTGTTCTCTCCGAACAATGTGTCCAAAATATGAGAGACGAACCCTAGCCATCTTGGCCTCCAAGGAGCACTCTGGTTGCACTTCTTCCAAAACAGATCTATTGGGTTTTTTTGGCAGTCCATGGCACTTTCAGTATTCTCCTCCAACACCACAACTCAAAGGCATCAATTCTTCTATGATCCTCCTTATTCACTGTCCAGCTTTCGCATCCATATGAGGTTATTGAAAATACCATGGCTTGGGTCAGGCGCATCTTAGTCCTCAAGCTGACATCTCTGCTCTTCAGTACTTTAAAAAGTTCCTGTGCAGCAGATTTTCCCAATGCAATACGTTGTCTGATCTCTTGACTGCTGCTTCCACGAGTGTTGGCAGCTAGTATGGAACCATTATCTTCAGTCCCCTTCAATGCCAGGTTATCAAAGGGAGAGGAAATCTGAGATGCTAGTCTAGTGTGACACTGCAGGATAATGCGCTGGACTGCAAAATCGGTTTGAATCGACAGTTCAAACTCACCAGCCCCTCCTCAGAAACCCCATACCGATTGCTGTGAGTCAGAACCGACTTGATGGCACTTTAACAACAACAGTGAGCACTAGGCTAGACATGCCCACCAGGTAGACCCTGTGTGAATATCTAGCCTGGACATTGTTAGAGAAGAAAGGCCAAGGAAGATGGGTTGTTGTTGTTGTTAAGTGCCATCAAGTCAGTTCTGACCCATAGTGACCCTGCATAGGGTTTCCGGGGAGAAGCTGGTGAGCTTGAACTACCGACCTTGCAGTTCAAATGGCTTTGCAGTCTGGCGCATTAACCCATAGCACCACACCAGCGTAGTGAGCACTAAATAAACTGTAAAAGACAGTGCAAATGTACATGTTACTATCATCACATCATGACTGTTGTTGTTGTTAAGTGCCGTCAAGTCAGTTTTGTCTCTTGTTGTTGTTGTCATGTGCCGTGGAGTCAGTTCCGACTCATAGCAACCTTGTACAGGGTTTACGAGGCTGTAAATCTTTACGGGAGCAGAAAGCCTCATCTTTCTCCCATGGAACAGCTGGTAGTTTCGAACTGCTGACCTTGAGGTTCGCAGTCCGATTCATAACAGCAACCCTGTATAGGGTTTCTGAAGTCCTGATGTGGCACTGTGGGTTAATATGCTGGACTGCAAAGTTGGTTTGAACTGTAAGATCGGCAGTTCAAGCTCACCAGCCGCTCCTTGGAAAACCTACTCAGGGTTGCTATGGGTCAGAACTTATGCGATGGCATTTAATAACAACAAAAACAATAGAGTTTCCAAGGAGCGGCTGGAAGGTTTGAACCACAGACCTTGCGGTTAGCAGTCTAGTGCTCATTCTACAGTGCCACACTGGGAGTCCTCATCATGATGAGGAAAAAGTATTTAATCTAAAGGAGTTCTGGGGTGGTGCTGTTCAATAAGCACTGACTGCTAACTGCAAAGTTGGTGGTTCAAACCCATCAGCCACTCCTTCGACACCCTATACAGGGTACCTATGAGTTGAACCGAATAGACAACATTAACAACAACAACATATAGTGTACAAGAGTTGTTATGAGAGACACAGTTTAATGGCCTGAGTTAGGGCAGGGAAAGGGTAACTCAATTCAAGTCAGTACAATTGCTCTGTGTTTAGTGTTAGCCAAAATAATCATGACATAAGGGCCCTGAAATCACAGAACAAAAGAAAATGGCTCTGTTGGAGGTAGAGTCTGGCGTGTGAGCAGAAAATGTTGACTGGAGCCTTGAAGAATCAGTAGCAATTCTCAGCAAACACAGGGAAAAGGGAACAAGCAAATACTCCGTGGCAGAAGGTCCTGGGTATGTGCATGGAGCAGAAAGTAATCTGAGTTAGGGAAATTCATAGTTTTCAAACAAAGTTAGTATGAAAATCTTTTTGAATGAAAACATTTAGACTTCCAATATTTGAAATAGAATAAAAGTGGTACTTTAAATGTATTTTATTATTTCAACTGAGAAACACTTACCTATTATAAACTGAATTGCAAATAATGAGGCTCTTTTGCAACCATGGGTTATATCTGATTTTTTGTAATTTTCATTTTTCTATTTTGGCTGCATAATATTAAGAAATTTCTTATTCACACTGTAATTTGTCCTAAAATCTCAAAATATGCTTCAATTAAA
This sequence comes from Chrysochloris asiatica, assembly GCF_000296735.1. Lineage (NCBI taxonomy): Eukaryota > Metazoa > Chordata > Mammalia > Afrosoricida > Chrysochloridae > Chrysochloris > Chrysochloris asiatica. The sequence continues at coordinate 597,763 of NW_006409005.1, read as the reverse complement.
GTAGATCAAAAGATTGAAAAAAAAGTAGCAATAAATTTTTGCTTCAATGGTTAATCATAATGACATTGTTGTTGGGAAATACTGTCAAGTTGGTTCCATGGTGACCCTGTATAGCGTTTCCAAGAAGTGGCTGGTGAGCTTGAACTGCCGACCTTGCATTTCAAACTGAATTTGTAGTCCAGCGTATTAACCCACACGGCCATACCAGGACTCCAGAATAGAGTCTGAACAGGAACTTGGACCCTGGACTGTCAGATTAAAAGTTTGATGCTCTACCGACTGAGCTAAGTAACTATATATGTCAGACAAGTAGCCAAAATTTAAAAGAACCTCTAAAGTTACCTACAGTAGTACAACCACCATCATGAAGTGTTTTATATGTTCCAAACTAAACTATGAGTTGGAACCGACTCCACGGCACATAACCACCACCACCAACTAAACAATGGACTCCTGGTGTGGCACTGTGGGATCAGCACTGGACTGTGAACTAAAATGTCGGTAGTTGAAAACCACTAGATGCTCCTTAGAAACACTATAGGGGGTTTTGATATGAGTCGGACGGACTTGATGGCACTTAACAAAAACAACAATCACTATGCTGTGCTGAGAAATAATATAGGCAGATGATGTCTGTGGAGAACACCCAAGTATTATATGTTTGTACAAACTGAGATGAGTCGGAAGTCTCAATGAGAAATAAATGAACTAGTAAGTCATGAAAAGATATGGAGAAATTTTAAATGCATATTGCTGTGAAAAAAAGTTGTCTATGATATGATTCAAACCTTAGGAATTTTTGGAAAAGAAGAAGCTACTATTATTGCTGTTGTTGTTGTGTGCCGTCAAATTGGTTCTGATACGTAGCGAACCTATGTACAACAGAATGAAACACCACTTGGTCCTGTGTCTTCCTCACACTTTGCTGCTATGTTTGAGCCCACTGTTGCTGTCACTGTGCCAATCCATCTCATTGGGAGGTCTCCCTCTTTTTTGCTGTGTCTCCACTTTACCAAGCCTGATGTCCTTCTCCAGGGACTGGTAATATGTCCAAAGTAGAAGACACGAAATATGGACATCCTGAAGTCTGAATTTTAAGGAGCATTTTGATTGTACTTCTTCCAACACAGATTTGTTTATTTTTCTGGCTCCATGGATTATTAATATTCTTCTCCAACACCATAACTCAAATATATCAATTCTTCTACAATCTTCTTTATTCACTGTTCAACTTTCACATGCATATAAGGCTATTGGAAATACCATGGCTTGGGTTAAACCTTAGCTCTTGAACAATTTAAAGAGATTTCATGAAGCAGATTTGCCTAATGCAATACATTGTTTGATTTCCTGACTGCAGTGTTCATGAGTGTGGATAGTGGAGCCAAGAAAAATGAAATATTTGACAACTTCAGTCTTTCATCCATCTATCATGATGTTATTAGTAGTCTAATGGGGAAGATATTTGTTTTTTTTTTACATTGATGTGCAACTCATATGAAGGCTGTGGTCTTTGATCTTCATGAATATGTATTTGAAGTTCTCTTTGCTTTCAGCATACTGCAGGTTGTTAATGAGTCTTCCTTCAATCCTGATGGCATGTTCTTCTTTACATATATAATCCAGCTTCTTAGATTATCTGCTCAGCATACAGATTGAATAAATATGGTCAAAGAATACAACCCTGGCACAAGCGTTTCCTGATTTCTAACAATTCACTATCCCTTTGTTCTGTTCGAATGACTGTCTCATGGTCTTATGTACAGATTCCTCATGAAGACAATTAAGTGTTCTGGAATATTCGTTCTCTGCAGTTTTGTCCATAGCATCATGATCCACACAATTGAAAGCCTTTGTGTAGTCAACAAAGCACAGGTAAACATCTTTTTGGTATTCTCTGTTTTCATTCAAGATTCATCTCATGTCAACAATGATATCTCTTACGTCCAAATCCAGCTTGAACCTCTTGGCAGTTCCCTGTCAATGTACTGTTGCAGCTGTTTTAAAATTATCTTTCCCAAAATGTTACTTGCATGTGATATTAATGATATTAGATGATTTCTGCATTCCATTGGGTCACCTCTGTTTGGAATGGCCACAAATATGAATATCTTCCAATCAGTTGGCCTTACAAATTTCTTAGCTTACGTAAGTGAGTGCCTCCAGGGCTGCCTTAGTTTGTTGAAAGATTTCCATCTGTATTCTATGAATTCCTGGTGCCTTGTTCTTTGCCAATGCCTTCAGTGCACCTTAGACTTCTTCCTTCAGTGCCATTGCCTCTTGATCCTATGCTACCTTTTGAAATGATTGAATATGGACCATTTCTTTGTGATACAGTGACTCTGTATATTCCTTCCATCTTCTATTGATGTTTTCTGCATCGTTCAACATTTTGTCCACAGACTCCTTCAATATTGCAAGTTGAGGCTTCAGTTTTTCTGTTGTTCCCTCTGCTTGAGAAATGCGGAGCATGCTCTTCCTTTTTGGTTTTCTAACTCCAGATCTTTGTACATTTGTGACATTTGACTTGGTTTTGCCTGCTGCCCTTTGAAATGATCTGTTCAGCCTTTTTATTTCCTCATTTCTTACATTGGCTTTAGAAATTCTATGCTGCAGAATAAGTTTTAGAATCTTTTATAACATCCTTTTTTTGTTTTTGGTCTTCTTAATGACCTTTTGTTCTTAGGTGCAGTCAGGTTGTATGGGGCAGTGAAAAGATCAGTGGTTGCCAGGGGCTTAGTGAAGGATTAAGGGAAGCCTGAATAGGTGGACCACAGAGCATTTTTTTTCAGGGCATTGAAACTATTTGGTATGATACTGCTATGGAGGACACACAACATTATGCATTTGTCATAACCTATAGAATTATACAACACAAAGAATGAATTCTAATATGAACTATGAAATTTAGTTAATAAAGATGCTATCAAATTTGGTTTATAAGTTATAATAGGAATGCATGATATTCATAATAAAACCAGTGTATAGAAGGGTGGGAGTTATTGGGAACTCTTTGTACTTTATACACCATTTTTCTATAAATTTAAAACTGCCTTAAAATAAAATTTATTAAGCATACAATGTTTTGAACCCCTTGAGATACCTCTGCAGAGCCCTTTAGATGGTTTGCTGAAGCAAGATAAATGAAAACCCTGGTTATAATTGGATATTGGATTTTAATTTATGGATTAGGAGTTCTTGAGAAATTTTAGAAAAAAGAATGTGAGAGTAGATCTGCATTTTGAAATAACTGCAACTGCAGTTTGTATTTGAGGAAGAGGAAGCTCATTTAGTAAGTCAATGTTATAATCCATGAGAGAAACTGAGGTTCTGAAGTACAGCAGGCTGAGTGAAATTGGAGTCAGACTCAAAGGTATCTCATCAAGAGGAAGGTTTGAAGATAAAGCAGTTTTTTTGTTTTTTTGTTTGTTATAAATAAGAAATTCATCCTAAAAATAAGTATGGTATAATTCAATCATACTGGAAAGATCCTCCCTCTAAATGCTGTCTCCTGTTATCTGCCCCACTGAGTCGTTTCTGCTGTGAAGCCATTTCTGGGTGGGTCTTACAACGTTTTGCTGATGCTCTTGTCATGAACAGGCAGGGGCCATGGCCATCTTCAAAGTGTTAGAAATGAATCCCGATGTTGCGTAAAAGACACTCGGTGAGACTAAATTAACTTGGCAAAGTAAAATTCACTCTTGCAAGAGGGTGCGTGCGCATAGCCGTACATATACAAACAGGCCAGCGAGCACACTGAGTGGGCAGTCCACTTGGGTTTTTAATCCCTGACGCAAGTCTCAAGGCTGTGTCTCACCCTATTGGCTGGGGTTTTGACTGCACAATCTATTCCCTTACCCGGTTGGCTAGTTCAACATTTGAAGGCGCACATTCCTATTTTAGGAAAAGAAGAAGAGAATGATCATAAAGTCTTTGCTCCAGGAAGTAGTTTAAAGAAAAAGAAAATGATCATAAAATATTTTTCCACAATTCCCTCCCCCCCTTTTTTTTTGAAGAGAGAGAAAGGAGAAAGGTCACCTGAATACAAAAAGAAAAAAATCATGTTTTTTTAGACTTCTTCATTCTTTTCTTCAAATTCTGCAAAGAGATGTTGACTTTGGTGTTCATAAGTTTCTAGGTGAAAAAGGTTATTTTGGTATAGGGGTGGGGGTTGTTTGGATAGGGCTGTTTTTATGAGTTTTAGAACTAATGCTCTTATACAGGGTATAATACAGCATCCTATTAGTGTTAATATGCCGAATTCGATAATTAAAGAGGTGAGGACAGAAGTCATAAGCCCTTTTCATTTCCCGAACCATTGTTCCATGATATTAGAAAAGGGGTCATCTATGCCTGAATTTTCAGCAAGTTCATTAGCTAAGGTGGTCAACCCTTGTAATGCTTTGGTAATGGTACCATCAGGAGCTGTGTTATTGGGGTTGAAAGTACAACATTGGACTCCAATCATGACACATACTCCTCGTTTTTCTGCTAATATCATATCTAGGGCTAACCTGTTTTCCCAGGCCATTTTGCTAGTAGGTCCTAATTGTTCTGCTATTCCCTTTATAGCATCCCTGGTATAATTTACAAATCTTTGTCAATTATAATAGATGTAGTTAATCCAGTCCACATTTTTGTTAATGGTTGACCACCAGAATAGTACAGATTCAAACCCTGCAGCTATTTGATTTCTTGCTTTGAATTCATTGGGCACTCCTGGGGTACTCCTATACTGTCTATGTAAACATGGGAATTGAAAGACCCATGGGGAGTAGTTTCACTTCTTTTGACTTTATGCCTGTTTCCTGTAGTTGTTGGCTGATGGAATGCTAGGGTGAAAGGGATGGCCAATTGCACCAGAGAACAGGTGCCACTCCAACTTGCAGGTAGAGCCCCAAACAGTTGTTTCCCGCAATACCACCAGACATCTGCTCGAGGAATACCTAGGGCTGACTGATTTGGGAGCTCTTTGAAGACTTTATGCTCGCTGCATCCCATCAGGTTTCCAATGAGCATCAAATTCCACGCCCCCTGTCTGGAGAGACACAAAGTGAAATTGACATTCGAGGCCGGAGGCCTAATGGTCCTCAGGGGCTGACCCATAAGACCCCTGACATTAGGGAACAGTCGTGACAATGAGTTACAGGATTCATTGCCCCAGGTTATGGGGTCCTGGAAGAGAGCAACCATACAGTGCATGCCTGCCCTGAGGGTCTGAGGGCCATCCAAGTGGAAAGGGGACCACTTGGGCTTCCGGTCTTCCTGTTGCACAGGTGTAACAATCGCTCTTATTTAGAGTGTGAACAGAATATTTAATCCATTCCAGCCAAGCATTTACATTCCCATATCCTGTTTTTATAGCTATAGTTTGTCTTAGGTCTTTAACTTATATAATTGTCACTTTGGAAGGGTCATTTCATGAACTTAAGGTGGGGTGGTGGTACTAGAACTGAATCATTTCTAGAATTCTGTGTTTGAGTTCTATCTTTGGTAAAGGTAGGCCTTGAATTTTGTCTAATTAGTTTTAGAGAGGAGACTCCTATAGGATCTTTTTCTGTAATATCAGCTCCCAATCTATAGTTCCCTATTATTGAAGGTTCTCTAGTCATGGTTTTGGGATTATCTATAATTAAGAGTAATGGATTGATTGCATTGTTAGGATTTGCAATGGGGGGGCTGGGGTAGACCCTCATATGAGCTAGAAATCCATTACCAATATTGGGTGGTCCACTAAACATCATTCCAGTTATTACAGGGACCCCTTTTTTTGTTTGTTTGTTTCTCACTGTTCTAAAGGGGAAAGACATTTATCAATATTGGACAATTGTCTCTGAGACTTGTCTGCATGGGATAACAGAACAGGGAGAGATGCCATAGTTGTATCTACCATTAATTTGATTGGCTGGTCATAGGCAAAATCCCTTTGCATCTACCTCAAGGCAATGGTACATTTTACTCATATTAGCTTCTAAACCCAAACCATTTTGTCAGGGACATGTTAGAACTCTTGGGCCCTAGACCCCTCTTATTCTGGCTTCGCATTTACCCCTGTACCCTGAGTTTTCTCCTACTATAAATAGGGATCAAGGAAGTGGGTAAGACATTTCTAGTCCAACAAGAATGGTAATACTGAGAAGACTAGCCTCGAAACAAAGCTAAGGATATCAAGACCAGAAACCCTAATTGAAGCAGCTGGCCACAGGCAGAAGAACCATGAAGATAGTGCCTAGAGCTGACAACTGCAGAAGGAACTCCATTTTCAATAAGTCTGCATCCCTTGATGAATATTCAACATATCATTCCTCTTAATCAATGTTTTAGCCCATTCTTAGAGGAAGAGAACCCATACCTTTATAAGTTCCAGTGTGCCCACATTTCACCAGGTCTGAGAAACGGTGACTAAGTGGGACTAGTTCTTTAGACCCCGAGAGCCAGAGGGACCAGGGAAAAATGTAACAATCTGGCAGAGGTGTGGCAAGGCAGCCTCTCAGCTTCTTTCCAGGGTCACTTTGAGAGGTTCCCTAGGTGAAGAATGTGTTTCCCACCAGTAACTACATTTCCCCTGGGGAGAGTCCCTCTTTACCTGTTCCTTTATTTGAGTAGTTATTCCACTCCTCCGTGGTTGGCTGTCTCAATGGTCAACTGAACCTGGGACGGGCCCTCACAGTTCAGCTGGAATCTGTTCTCTTTCCAGTTCTTAATCAGCATCAAGTCTCGTGGTCAGAAGTGATGAACAGTGAATTTGAAGGGATAGGTTTGGACCAAGAGTTCTTTTAACGTCTACAGCATAATATAGTTTTCCTCCTCTTAAAAAGACGAAATACATGCATACAGGGTGGCCCACATTTTAACAACAACAACAAAAATGTTTTCAATTTAGAAAGAGTATTGGTACACCAAATATCTTTTTTTTCCCAAATATCTTTTAAAACAGTATTTTGTTCTCAGAGGATATGAAACATTAATACAAAAATAAAATACACACAAAGTACTTGAGCAATGTATAATTAAAAAATACTGCTATCACAACAACCAAACAAATCCTTATCTATACTTTAAATGGATTAATTTTACTGTAGAAATAAAATCAAAGATATTAAAACAGACCAACACAACTTCTCAGTACTTGATTTACATTTAAGTTTCACCTTGTATGGGTAAACTCAGACATTTGCATTGTAAGCTCAAACAGCCTATGTCTACATTTATCTTAAGAATTCTATTTGAAAAACTACCATAGTGGCTGTAGATCCTTTCTCCCTTCTATGGGGATAAGGTGCTGTCTTCTATGGACTCTCCACTCCACCTCCACCCCCTCCCCCTTTTTCTTCCTTCCATTTTGGGCATTCCCTCTTAAAATGTCCTACTTTTCCACATTTAAAGTATCTGTTTTCTCCTCTGGCCGTTTTTGGGTTCTTCTCTCCTCCTGTTTTGTCCTGACTGTGGGAGTTGGGATCCCAAAGAGCATTGGTTGATTATCCTTCCCTGAGTTGCCTGCCAGAAAGTGGTGGTGATGGTGTGGAGTGGATTCTGACTCATAGTGACACTATATATGGTTTCTAAGGCTGTAAGCTATTATAAGAGCAAAGAGCTTCCATCTTTTTCCCATGGAACTGCTGGCAGTTTCAAACTGCTGACCTTGAGGCTTGTAGCCTGATTTGTAACCATTATGCTACTAGAGCTCTTTGCCCTAAGGTTGACAACATAGTTTCGGCTTTCTGTTTCTGTTTTTCTTTATCCCGTTTTACATAGACCTTTTTAATTTCCTTTAATAGTTCTTCCATAGACCTGTTTTTCCAGTTTTCTATTCTTTTTGTGTCTTTTTACAGATATCAGGCCAAGTGTTAGTGACAAAATGGAACTTTAACACTCCCTGGCCCAAAGGATTTTTTTTTTTTTTTTTTTTTTTTTTGGTCTCCTGAACCAGTTAGGGGTACACTGAGGATCCCAATTTCTCCTCTTCCTAAGGGACTTTTCAAAGAGGAGAGTTCAGTGTTGTGATTTGGGGGGTGTAGGAGAAAGGGCAGGATTGTAAGGCAGGGAATAGAGAGAAAAGGGCTCCCAAGGGGAACAAAGTTTTTCTTTCTTCACCTTGTTATCCCTTGTCTTAAGTGCAAATAGGACAACAGGACCCTGTCTCCAGCATAGGGCATAATCTATTTCCTCCTGAGGGATAGGACTTTTGTTATTGACATATCCAATTAAAAACTAACAGATCCAGTTCTCCTCTGAGTCAAATTTAGGCCAAAAGACAGTTTGAAAAATTGGTTCCTGTGTCCAAAAGAAACAGCAATATCTGATCATTTATTATTTTTATTTCCCTTTAGTCCGAGGGTTCTCTTTCCAGTGTTTTAACATTAATTCCAATGGACCATCAAGGGGGATTTTGTTGTTTTGGGTCCCATTTTCTCTAGGGATTCTTTTACTAGTGTTATTTCCCATCCCGGCTACCTGGTTGTGTTTCAAAAGAGGCTCAACCTACCCCTATACTTGGAGGTTTCTTGCTTTCTTTATTTTTGCTTCGTCCATCTCTGGCAGCTTCCCTCTCAGGACCCCTCTTAGCAATTGGCGTGTCAGTATAGCCCCCAACTCGGATCGAGTCCCTGACTCTATACCGCCTTCAGCCGTATGAGATGGTCATGGAACCACGGATCAGGACTCCACACTCACTTCGTGCCCAAGGCACGTCTCATTCACACACACAACCTCCTGGATGTCCCAACCACCAAAGGAAGTACTGTTCGCCCCCCTGGTTTTCCTTACCTTTGGTCAGTACACGAAGTTATCTGATTGTGGTGCTCAAGTAGGCCTTTTTCCCACTTTGCCAAGGGTCCGGATTTATCCTTGGGAGACATCAGCAGATCTCACCGGAGGCTGCTGTAACTGGACAGCAGGACGCGTCTCCCTCAGAGGAGAATGCTAAAGCCTTCCCAAAGGGAACGGGAAATCCCGGAGGGGTCCCCAAATTGTTAGAAATGAATCCCAATGTCATGTAAAAGACACTCGGTGAGACTAAATTACCTTGGCAAAGTAAAATTTACTCTTGCAAGAGGGTGCGTGCGCATAGCCATACATATATGAACAGGTCAGCGAGCACACCGAGTGGGCAGTCCACTCGGGATTTGACGGAAGTCTCAAGGCTGTGTCTCACCCTATTGGCTAGGGTTTTGACCGCACAATCTATTCCCTTAACTGGTTGGCTAGTTCAAATTTTTAAGGCGCACATTCCTGCTTTAGGAAAAGAAGAGAGCGGCGATCATAAAGTCTTTGCTCCAGGAAGTAGTTTAAGGAAAAAGAAAATGATCATAAATTCCTTACTCCAGGAAGTAGTGTAAAGAAAAAGAAAGTGATCATAAAAATATTTTTCCACAAAAGGTTCCAAGCTTCCAAGGAGAGGGTAATGTATTCGCTGAAGTACAGCGCCTTCCATTTCAGAAGTGTGCATAATCGTTTTGCGTAGTCAGCACAGTTTGGGTAAGTTAAAGTAGGCACGAAGTTCATCAAAGTGTAAAAAACAGTGTCAGGAAAAATACTGTATTTTAGAATAAGGCATTCATATGTGATGTGAATGTTTAAAGCAGCTGATGCCCAAATAGGTGAGTCAAAGAAGGTGCTCCGAGTTTGGAGGTGATTTTGCATCTAGAAGAATTATCTTCATGACCTCAATGACAGGTGCTGTAGAGGACACCTTCTTCAGGGCCAGTGGGACTTGAGATACCAGACGGTTTCATTTTTCAACTGTGGTCCAAAGAGAGGGTTGAGTTGAGCCAGAATTGCAATCAGCCAAAAGAGGCAGCAGCAAACTGAGCAGGTAGCCAACATGGCGATGATGACTCTTAGGGATGAACCAGGGCACTAAGAAGCCCACAAATCCCCAAAATACGCTCATCACAATGAGGGGTACTGTGAGGCCACTGTACGCCATGGTTGTCGCCTGAGTGGCCAGCCCCAGTTCTGATGCTTCACTTTGGTCTCACCCGGAAGTGTCAATCAAGATAAAGCAGTTTTTAATACTCTGCAATCCAGAATTTGAAACCTGTCTACTTTCCAGTTTATGAAAATAAAGAAATACAACTGAGAACTATAGAGCTCACAAGGTATACTCTCTTAACCCCCAAACAGTACTAGATGTTGTCGTTAGGTGCTGCCAAGTCAGCTTCAACTCATGGACCCAACTCATGATATGTTCGATAGCCTCATATGCATGTGAAAGTTGGACAATGAATAAGATCGTAGAAAGATTGATGCATTTCAGTTGTGGTGTTAGAAAAGAAACTGAAAGTACAATTAATGGATCATTGCAGCTGTTTCTTCTCATTTTGAGTTGTTACCTATCAGCAAATGAAGGTCCCAAATGCTTTATTCCATTTGTGTCCTCACGGTCAACTGTACTCTGAGGAAGTAACTCTTTCCCAGTGTATTCTGAGTACCTTCCAACCTTCGGGGCTCATTTTTCAGCACTATATTTAACAATATTCTGGTGCTATGTGACAGTGTTCCACTGATATTCATAAGGTTTTCAGTGTGTAAGTATTCAGCAGTAGTCTGTCTCTCCTTTCTCCTAGTCTGTCTTAGTCTGGAAGCTCAGTTGAAACATGTCTACCATGGGTGACCCTGCTGGTATTTAAAATACCAGAGGCATAGTTTCCAGCATCACTGCAACATACAAGTCACCACAGTACAACAAACTGACAGATGAGGGGTAGAAATAATATGAGATACCGATCCAGATATTACATCTTGCTATTCTGCATATCTGCCTACCTACTATATCACAGGTGGTCACAGAACTATTGCACAGCAGAGCTGAGGTGTAAACCAAGGCAGCCTACCACCACAGTCGACGCTCTTTGCTATTTTGTGAACAACACTTGATGCTGAAGATGCAAGTCAATTATGTGAAAGCCAAGAGGCACATGTAGTTTGGAATATGAAGGCAGAGGCAGACAGATGAGATAATTTCCTTCTAAGCTGTGTTAAGAAGCATAGACTTTGGAACACAAAGGCAGTGGGGAAAATCACTGGAAAGTTTTCAGCAGAAGAAACATGATCATATTTGCATTTATGTAAGACCATCTTAGTGTGATTTGCTCCTTCTTTTAGTTGTCTTAGCACCTTAACATGATTTGTGGCATTGTGGGATAATGTACTGTACTGCAAGGTCAGTTTGAACTTCAGGGTCAGCAGTTCAAACCCACCAGCGGCTCCTTGGAAACCCTAGACAGGCTATCTTTGGGTCGTTATCAACTTGGTAGCACTTAGAAACAACAACTAGGAGATGAGCATTCTTGTAATATGCCAGGTAAAAGTTTCTTTCTTTTTTTAAGTATTTTTTATTCATTTATTGAAAAATATATTAGCTAAGTACAGATTAGTTAATGCAAGGCAACGTCTCAAAGGATATATAAAAATGCAGCCATACAAATTAGAATGATTTGCATTATACAACAGTTCTTAAATTTCTCTATATATGTAAAAATTAGATCTTTTCCAAACCCACTTGAAGAAAATTATTTATTTGAATACATTTGTTTTCCATATATTCAGGGACCACTGTATAAAATGAAACATGCAAACATCTTGTAATTGATTCAAATGATTTATTACTAGTTAAGCCAGTCAAACAACTGAAAAGCAGGTCTTCAAATGTTCCAGATTGTCCACCTGAAGAATTCTTTACCCACTGTGAAGGTGGGATGTCATCTCTTTCAATAGAGACATACTGAAGACATACTATTTTCCAGGAAAATGAAAATTAAATCCTTGAGGCTGAGAATGGTTATTTACAAGTTTAGCTTAATCTGAGACCCTGCCTGCATTTATTTGATAGAAAGGTAGTATACACATATACATGATACAAAAGGAACTTTCCTCTCCTCCGCTCTGGACTCAGTCCCTTGTTTAATGGCTTACCATGACATCATCCCAGTTTTTAAGAGGGTGGGAGTTAAACTCCACATGATTCCACGAAGAGAAACATCCAGAATATGGTATACTTGTCACGACTGTCCTTCTAAGCAAGGGGAAACTTTTCATACTTCAGATAAAATCAGATATTTTTAAAAATACAGTTTTAAATGCAGATGAAATGGAAATGGCTTTGTAGACCTTGAAGGAAAAATCTATATAAAAGAATTTTGCTATAGTTTGTTCATGTTGAAGATACTCATACTTGATTTTAAAAGTATAAAATGAAGTCACAAACCCATAAAAAATATTGTACAATGTGTTTTGGCCATAGACTAATGAGGTTATTAAAGTCACACAGAGTATAATACGGTCACAGTGTCCTTTTTTTATCCTGGACAAACTGAGTGAGACCAGCCAAGAGCAGTGAGTCATGTGACAATAGTAAGGCAAAGTTGTCCATATGCTTTTTCCATTTCATGTGCCCTGTGGAAGGACAGAAATGGAAAAACACAGTGTATTGTGAATGTTAGCTTTTCATATTCTGTAAATTGCAGGACAAAGTTGATATTGTGCTGTAGGAGGAATAATACCAGGACTAGAGTTCTAATACCTGACTTTCCCCACAATCCAGCTTCTTAAAACATGGTGAAAATACAGAGCACTAAGTTTATGTTAACTTTTCCTTATGTAATTGAATAGCCTAATTACATCCCCTTATTGACTTTGATTAAATTTGTAACATTCATAGGAAGCAAAAAAGTTGAGTTAAAAGAATACCACAAAAGGGCAAATGCTTTTATGGCTATGCTTTTCATTAGCCTGTGATTGTCCATTGCCTTAGTGTATTAGTGAAATCAGTATTTTATTGTGTTCCTTGCTTTGGTTCAAAACTAACAGCTACATCCTCAGGATTTGGTTAGACTTTAATAAAATGTTTATTGAGCTTTCAGTTAGTTATTCACTGTGCCAGGTACCCAGACAATTGTAAAGAAATCAGACTTGGCTCTAGTCCTTAAAGTTTCAGTCAGAAGATGGGTTGCAGCAGGATATATTAGCAAGGACAATCTCCCACTGCAACTGGAATAAACGAACAACAAATGCCTCACATTTATTACATGCTCACAATGGAACCAACTACATGGCACAAATTAGCTCATTTAAACCTTATTCTGAGTAATATCATGAGGAGGACACTGAGGTTTAAGAATGCTATGTAACTTGCCTGAGGTCAGATAAAGAGATATATATCTGTATGTTTGGGTTACGAATCGGGGTGCGAACCTTAAGGTCAGTGGTTCGAAACTACCAGCCGCTCCGCGGGAGAAAGATGAGGCCTTCTACTCCCGTAAGGATTTACACCCTCGGAAACCCTGTACAGGGTCGCTATGGGTCGGCTCCGACTCGAAGGCACTTAACAACAACAACAACATGTTTGCATCTGTAGAGTTATCTCTAGGGTTTCTGTGCTTCGATGCCAGAAAGATTTGGAAAAGGCTGACTTGGATGAGAGGACAGAAGATTGGGAAGGTGTGCTTTCTAAGACCAGGTCCCAGAGGTCCAGTCCTAATCTTGTTCTTCTGTTGGCCCAGCTGATCGCACCCCTTGGCAGAAGGTTGGCAGGTGGTTCTGAGCAAAATTACATGTTGCTGTTGTTGTTGTGAAGTGCCATCGAGTCGGTTCCGACCCATAGCGACCCTGTACAGGGTTTCCAAGGGTGTAAATCTTTACGGGAGTAGAAAGCCTCATCTTTCTCCCGCGGAGCGGCTGGTAGTTTCAAACTGCTGACCTTAAGGTTCGCAGCCCGATTCGTAACCACTACGCTACCAGAGCAAAATTACATACACCAGGCCAAAGAGAGGGGAGAAGGGAAAGAGAAATGGAGCAAAATAAACCCTGTCCAGGCGGGGTAAGAGAAGCAGGAAGCCTCAAGCAATGCCATTTTGCTACCCACACTGATGTCTAGTCCTGAATTGGATAAGCAACAGGCTACTGGAGAAACCTCGTGTCTATTGCTAAGCCAAGGCTTATCCTTTATCCTGATCCTGAGGAATACTGATATGCGCACCCCCTCAAACTTGACCTAGGAGCCTTGGTGGCAAGTTCGCGCCAAAAAAGCTGCCTGTTACACTCCCTGGCTGCGCTGGAGCTTAGCTCTAGTTCAGGGTCGCCTCTAAGTGCCCGCAGTCCAACCCCTGGCACGCAGCGCAGGAGGCCTGGAGGACGTCACCGACGCACTGTCGAGCCTCCAGCCCGCCCCCCACGCGCCTTCCCAGTGACTAGGCGGCGGTCCTAAGCGCGTCAACGGCACTCGCGTACTTACACGCGCGCTCAAGCCCATCCAGCAGCGGGGTCCCGAAGATGGCGGCTCTCCGGCTCCTTTCCTCTGGGTTACGACTCTGCGTCTCCGTCCGTGACTCCCGGGGCGTCTGGTTCAAGGTAAAGTGCCTGCGAAGAGGAAGTCCACGCGCGGTAAGAACGCGGAGGAAACCTCGAGTGGTACCCGCGTTTGATTTTCCACCTGCTCCATTAGCTGGCATCCATGGCGCGGTGCCCGGGGGGCACGGAGAGCGGTCGCTCCTACGAATGACCGGTGGGGTGAGACGGGGTAAAGAAGAGGTTGAAAAGAGTGGGAGGACGCCTGGCTGCGTCGCTGCACCCTGCGGGGGGTTGCCAATCCTCCCTGGCACGGTCTCCGCCGCACCGGCAGCCTCCTGCTCTCACTGTACTTGCCCTTGAGAAGGAAGGGACCCTGACCATTGGCTAGGAGGGTGCTGGTTTAAGGAGGGTGGAGGGTGGAAACAGCTTGCGGAAGTTTGTACCTCACATGAGAAACTTAAGACTAGCGCCGTCCTTAGAGGCCTGGAACCCAGAGCCGGGTTCCCAGCGGCTTGGCTGGAACTCCGCGCCAAGGGGGCGGATGCTGGGTGGAATGCCGCTCCCCACCTTCTCCTTCCCTATAAGGCTGTGCCCGACCGGGGTGGTGGAAAAAGGAACCTGGACTGGAGCGCTCGCCAAGAGTGTTTTGGCAAGGCTGGCACTAGGTTTCTTGGAGACCCAGCGAAGAAGCTCCAGTGCAGTCTCCAGGCGTGGGCGCCCTTCTCCCAGGCACTTAGTATCCGGTTTAGGGGCTTTCGGTTGTCAAAACCGATAGCAACCCTCCTTCCGCCCTAACTGTCCACTCTATAAAGTGGTATCCGGAAATACTGTTACCGCGAATTGGTGAATTGCTGCTTGATGTTTTTTTGTTTGCTTTGCCGAAGCCCAGCGATTGGAACAGAGCGGTCTGCTCAGGAGGGTGGGTTTACTAAGGCCACCTCAGTGAATGCAGTAACTTCTTTGGAAGGGAAGACGAAAAGACATTTTTACTTAGTAATACATCGAGATGGATTGGCCAAGTGGCAGCATTGATGGACTCAATCGTGGCAACAATAGTGAGGTTGGCCCAGGATCTGGCAGTGTTTCGTTCTGCTGTGCATAGGGTCTTTATGAGTCGGTACCGACTCGATGGCACCTAACAACAACAACAACAACAACAACAACAACAATATATTGAATAAGAGTCCTGTTGGTGCAGTGGTTAGGCATTGGAAGGTGGGCACTTCGAATCCACCAGCCATTCTGCGAGAGAAAAATGTGTTAGTCTTGCTTCCATAAAGATTGCAGCCTTGGAGACCTATAGGGTGGTTCCTACAGGGTCGCTAAGAGTTGGAATGAACTTGACAGAAATGTTAAAAGTTGGACTTGACCAGGGTGCACTATAATGAACTCCTGCCCAATACCATTACTGTTCTGTCCCTGAACTCTTTCTAAGCACTAGGGATGATTCAGAACTGGATTATTTTTCTCGTAAGTGGCTCATAGGAAACATATTGATAATTTTCTATAGCTTTGGATATATAAAACAATATTAAAAGTAAGTTGGCTTGTGAAATTTCTACCCATGCTAAAGTGGATGCAAATCTGGTCACAGGGATACCCTTGAGCCAAGGTCAATTAATATTCTTCTTTTGGCAGTTACTTATTTGCCTATGTAAAGAACTCTGCCTTTCTCTTCTTAGGTGACCAAACTACAGGTTATGGGGTTTTGCACTAGCTCTCTGAAAGTTCAGATTAAGGATTGGACTTTCTTCTTTCATGTTTGATCATCATAGTTCCCAGTTTTGCTGAGTGTTCCAGCTCATGACAATTTCTCCCTGCTCCAGCTGATTGTACTTGGTGTCCTTGATGCACATTTAGCACTCAATCCTGAAGTCCTACTTCTTGAGCTGTAGCATACTTCACTTTATATAATAATTGCACTTGTTTAAGTTTTCAAACATATCTTGTGTTTTCACCCAGATACAAATTACTTGTTAACAGGGACCATTATTGTATGCCTATTCTTGGGCTCCCTCAGCATTACATACTACCCTGCATAGAGTAGTCACTCAACACATGTTTAATACATGGATGAGAGAAATTTGTAACCAAACTTAAGTATAAGTCTTGTAATTTTTTTCTGCTGAACATAGCTAACAGTTGAAATTACATATACTCTTTCAAAATATGATAGTTTAGCACAGTGCCTCTCAAACTTGAGCAGGCATCAGAATTAACTGGAGGCTTTTAAAAACAGATTACTGTGCCCACCTCCCAGAGTTTCTGATTTAGTGAGTATGGGGTGAGGACCAAATCTTTGCATTAACAAATTTCCAGGTGATGTGTGTGGATGCTGCTGGTCTAGGGAAACACTGGCCCAGCAATGCATGGGTTTAGGTTGAAGAATTCTTTGCTTTGTTACTATGGAGGAGGATGCATTCCATTCCCTACAGAAAACTATTTGTCAGAAAATAAACATAAAACTACCATTAACGCTTTACCTACCTCTCTTCTTTAAAACCCAAATCCTTCTCCAATTTCAGATTCTCCTGAACTGCAGTCATTCTGCTATAACTGTTGACTGGTCGACTCCACCTGGATGCTTCTCCGAACTAACTGCAAGCTCTTTCTGAACCAAACTGAACCAGCTCTAAAGTGCTTCTTCCTTTGTTCTTCTTCATATGGTTGGCAGCACCACTCTTCATCCAGTTGTGTAAGCTGGAAATCTTGGAGCCATCCTTTCTTCATTCTCTTCAGTTGATCACCAAGCACCTCTTTCTGAAATGCCCCTCACTGCTGTTCTTTGTACTCTTCACCAGCCATCCTGCAGCTAGCATCCCAAGTGAATATTACCGTTATGTATAAATGTTTGTAATTATTTAGTGAATATCCTAGTCTGTAAGCTGTATCTTAACAGGGACTATGTCCGTTTTGTTTGCTTTAGTTTTACACTTTGTTTCTCTAGTATTTAGTATGTTGTTGTTGTTAGGTTCTGTCAAGTTGGTTCAGACTCATAGTGACCCTATGTATAAAAGAATGAA
Source organism: Chrysochloris asiatica (assembly GCF_000296735.1). Taxonomy (NCBI): domain Eukaryota; kingdom Metazoa; phylum Chordata; class Mammalia; order Afrosoricida; family Chrysochloridae; genus Chrysochloris; species Chrysochloris asiatica. The sequence goes on along the minus strand of NW_006409005.1, from coordinate 580,451 downwards.
ACACTGAGTGATCCTCTGTCATTCTCATGATTACCGCTATGCTTGAGCCCAGTGTTACAACCACTGTGTCAGTCCATCTCGTTGAGGGCCTTCCTCTTTTATGCTGACCTCCTGCTTTAAGGTCATCATTAAGCATGATGTCCTTCTCCAGGAATTGGTCCTTCTGATGTATTTGTTGTTGTTAAGTGCTGTGTAATCAGTTTCGACTCATAGTGACCATAGGGTTTCTTAGGAACGGCTGGTGAGTTTGTACCAGCGACATTGTGGTTCAAACTGACCTTGTGGTCCAGTGCTTTATCCTACAGTGCCACACCAGGACTCCTGATAGCGTGTCCAAATCACGTGAGAAGTTTGCTATCCTCACTTCTAAGGATCATTCTGGCTTTGCAGCTTCCAAGACAGATTTGTTTCTTCTCCTGGAATCCTTGCTATATTTAATATTCATTTGCCAACACCATAATTCAAATGCATCAATTCTTCAGTCTTCCTTATTCAATGTCTAGCTTTCTCATGCATATTGAAAATACCATGGCATGGATCTGGCACACCTTAGTCTTCAAAGTGCCATCTTCATTGCTTAACACTTTGAAGAGGTCTTTTGCAGCAGACTTGCCCAGTGCAGTATGTCATTTGATTTCATGACTATTGCTTCCATTAGTGTTATTGTGGATCCAAGTAAAATAAAATGAAATCCTTGACAACGTCAATCTTTTCTCTTGTTTATCATGATGTTGGTTATTGGTCCATTTGTGAGGCTTTTTGTTTTATGTTGAAGTTTTTGAAGGCTGTAGTATTTGTTTTTTATCAGTGCTTTGAGTCCTCTTTACTTTCAGCAAGGAATGTTCATAATAAGTCTTCCACCAATCCAGATACCACATTCTTCTTCATTTAGTTCAGCATCTCAGATTATTTGCTTAGCATACAGATTGAATAAGTATGGTGAAAGTATACAACTCTGACGCACACCTCTGCTGATTTTGAACCAAGTAGTATCACTGGCTCTATTCTAATGACTATCTCCCGGTCTTTGTACAGGCTCTGCATGAGCACAATGCAGTGTTCTGGAATTCCCAGTCTTTGAATGTTATCCATAGTTTACATGGGCCACACAGTGGAATGCTTTTCCTTGGTCAATAAAACACAGGCAAATATCTTTCTGGTATTCTCTGCTTTTAACCAAGATCCACCTGATGTCAACAAAATATCCCTTATTCCACATCCTCTTCTGAATCTGACTTGAATTTCTGGCAGTTCCTTGTTGATGTAGTACTGCAACTGTTTTTGAATTATCTTCAGCAAACATTTATTTATTTGCTTGTGATAGTAATGATGTATTGTTTGATAATTTCTTCATTCTGCTGGGTCACCTTTCTTTGAATGGGCATGGATATGGCTCTCTTCCAGCCAATTGGTCAGGTAGCTGTCCAATTTTCTTGGCATAGTTGTTGTGAAGTGCCATCAAGTCAGTTCCGACCCACAGTGACCCTATATAGAGATTCTGATGAGCAGCTTGTGAGTTTGAACTGCTGACTTTGCGGTTCAAACCGATCTTGCAGTACAGCACATTAACCAACAGCACACACCAGGACAACTTATACATTTCTTGGTGTAGACAACTGAGCTCGTTCAGCATTGCCTTTGTTTGTTGAAACATCTTGATTAGTATTCTGTCAATTCCTGGAGCCTTGCTTTTCACCAGTGGTAGCATAGTGGTTACGAATCGGGCTGCGAACCTTAAGGTCAGCAGTTTGAAACTACCAGCCACTCCGTGGGAGAAAGATGAGGCTTTCTACTCCCGTAAAGATTTACACCCTCGGAAACCCTGTACAGGGTCACTATGGGTCGGAACCGACTCAACGGCACTTAACAACAACATTAGTACAGCTTGGACTTCTTCCTTCAGTACCATTGGTTCTTGATCATCTATTTTCTTCTGAAATAGTTGAATGCCTTCTGTATCATTCAGCGTTTTATTCATAGCTTCTTTTGATATTATACCTCACAGCTTGACTTTTTTTCAGTTCTCTCAGCTTGAGAAGTGCAGAGCTTTTCCTTCAGGTCTTTGTATATATAATTATAATACTTTGTCTTTTCAAACAGCCCTTTGGAATTGTCTGTTCAGCTCTTTTACTTCACTTCTTCAATTCACTTTAGCTACTATATGTTCAAGAATGAGTTCTGGTGTGGCATGTGGTTTAATGCAGTGGACTGCAAAGTCAGACTGAACACCACAAGGTTGGTGGTTCAAGCTCACCAGCCGCTCCTTGGAAACCAACCCTATACAGAGTCACTATGGGTTGGAACCAACTTGATGGCACTTAACAGCAACAACAGCAATGTTTAAGAGCAAGTTTCACACAACTCAATAAAACCAACCAGGCCTACTGATCGGGTAGAGACTGGTGGGATCTCTGAAACGATGGCTATAAGTTACCCTTCAGCCCTGGAACCGAACTCAACTCTTGTGGTTCATTCAGTTTTCAGGCAAATAATAGGCATGTCTATAGGATGAATAATAACCCTATGTGTGTATATATATACGCTCCTTAGAATACTCAACCATTGGAGAACAAAAGGACAGCATTTGCTCATGGACAAGTTCAGAAAGCAGGAAGTATTGGGAAAGGAGAAGTGGAAATTAAAGCACAGGGAGGAAATGGGATCAGTTAAGTTATATTGTGGAAATTTCAATAAATGACACAAAGCACCATGTGTGTTAATTGTCGAATGCAAAACTGATTTGCTCTGTAAATCTTCATTCACCTCATTCACAATGGTGGTGGTGGTGGTTATGTGCCATGGAGCTCACAGCATTTCTGAGGCTGTAAATCTTTATGGGAGCAGAAAGCTTCATCTTTCTCCCAGGAGAACTGCTGATAGTTTCAATTCACAATAGGAAGTTAAAAAAAAAAAAAAAAAAAAGCTTCAGAGTCTCATCTGACATACAGTTCGGTCTTTTTTGTGTTTTCCATGACCTTTTGCTTTCTTCATGTGTGATTTCGATGTCAACCCACAACTAGTCTGCTCTTTGGTCATTAGTGTTCAGTGCATCAAATCTGTTCATGATATAGTCTCTAAATTCAGTTGGCTACACTCAAGGTCGTACTTTGGCTTCCTCCTTACCTTGAGTTTGCATATGTGCAATTAATGGTCTGTTCCAATGTCGGCCCCTGGCCTTGCTCTGAGATAATATGTAGTTGCCTCATCATCTCTTTCCACATATGTAGTTGGTTTGGTGCTTCTGTATTCCATCTGATGAGGTCCAATCTCTCATTTATGCTGTTGAAAAAGCTATTTCCAATGAATAGGTCATTGGTCTTTACAAAATTCTATCATGTGATCTCTGGCATTGTTTCTCTTACTAAAGCTGTATTTTCCAACTAATGATACTTCTCCTTTGTTATTTAGCATTTCCAATCCCCAGTAATTGTCAATGCATCTTAATTGCATGTTTCACCAGTTTCAGACTGTATGTTGTTGTTGTTAAGTGCCATCAAGTCGGTTCCGACCCATAGCGACCCTGTATAGAGTTTCCAAGGAGCGGCTGATGAGTTTGAACCACCAACCTTGCAGTTCAAATGACTTTGCAGTCTGGCACATTAGCCCACAGCACTACACCAGGACTCCATAGGTTGGTAAAAATCTTCAGTTTCTTCTTTGACTTTAGTGATTGGTGAGTAAATTTGAGTAGTAATCATATTAGCTGGTCTTCCTTGTAATTAATAGTATTTAGTATGTTGCTAAATAAATCAATCATGATGGCGGATTGGGTAGACGTGCAGTGAGGAGCTCTGTCAACAACAACATGGAATACCGGGCCAAGAGGGCTCAGGGGATGGTGCTGGAACTCTGAAACAAATATAAAGGTATGTTTGGAGGATTAGAGGGCTTACAGCTGAGGAATTTGAAGGTGAATCCAGAAATCCATTGTTTTCTAGTTGAAGACACTCAGCTGTTCCCGAAGCCTCCATCTTGGAAGAGAACATCTTGATTGCATCAGGATTGATAGTATCAGGAGAGAATATCTTGATTGTATCAGGATTGTATCATGATTGGTATCGAAATTTAAAGTGACAGTTTCGACATAAAACCAAATGGCCACCATTTGTCTGTCTGTCATGCTGTGGTGGCTTGAGTTAATTTGATTCTGAGGGCTATTTTAAATAACCCTATGCAGGGTCACCTATGGTGGACAGGTTTCAGATGAGCTTCCAGACAAAGACAGACTAGGAAGAAAGAGTGACGAACTACTTCTGAATCGCTAGTCACTGAAAACCCTATGAATAGCAGAGAAATGTCAGATATAGGGCCGGAAAATGAGATCATCAGGTTGGAAGGCACTCAGAATGTGACTGGGGAAGAAATGTCTCCTCAAAGTAGAGTTGACCATGATGACGTGAATAGAGTTAAGCTCATCGGAGAAAAGCC
>NW_006409005.1:571687-573395 GCF_000296735.1 Chrysochloris asiatica | reverse complement strand
TCATTGATGGTGTCAAGTGTGGCAGTGGTAGTGAGGTTGGCCCAGGATAGGACATTGTTTCATTCTGCTGTGCATGGGGTCGCTATGAGTCAGTTCCGACTCAATGGCACCCGATAACAACAATAACCACAGTATGTTGCTGTAATTAACAATATTTCGTATGTTGCTGTTGTTATTAAGTGCCATCAAGTTGGTTCTGACTCATAGGGATTCCATATAGGTTTTCTGAGGAGCAGCTAGCTGGTGAGTTTGAACTGCCGAGCTAGTAGTTCAAATAAACCTTGTGGTCAAGTGCTTATCCTACAGTGCCACACCAGAACTCCCAATATTTAGTACAGTCAATGCAAATTAACTATTTTTAAACAAATAGATACATGAATGAATGAGTGAACCATCTTGTTATCCCCACTATTTTCCTGGTTCAGACTCCTGTAATAGAGTTGTGGCATCTCTGTGTTTAAAAAGGTGATGTCCCTACCTTATTAAATGATGAAGTAAAAATTTCATGCAGTATCTACTGACTTTGTGCATTAGAGCCAAAATATGACCTTGACTGTATCCTACCTTAATTTAGAGATCATCTGAAGAACAAATTTGATACATTAAACACTAAAGACCAAAGACCAGAAGAGTTGTGGGCTGATATCAAGAACATCATACATAAAGAAAGCAAAAAGTCATTAAGAAGACAAGAAAGAAGGAAAAGGTCAAAATGGATGTCAGAAGAGACTCTGAAACTTGCTCTCTAGCGACGATATGCTAAACCAAAGGCAAGAATTCAGGAGGTCCAAGAGCTGAACAGAAAATTTCAAAGATCAGCTCGAGAAGATAAAGCCAAATATTACAATAAAATGTTCAAAGATCCGGAATAAAAAAACCAAAAAGGAAGAACACGCTTAGCATTTCTCAAGCGGTGGGAACTGAAGAAAAAATTCAAGCCTTGACTTTTGTTATTGAAAGATTCTCTGGGCAAATTATTGAATGACTCAGAAAGCATCAAAAGAAGTCGGAAGGAATACAAAGAGTCACTGTACCAAAAAGAAATGATTAGTGTTCAAATGCTTTAAGGGGTAGCTTATGATCAAGAGCTAATGATACTGAAGGAGGAAGTCCAAGATACATTGAAGGAATTGGCAAAGAATAATGCACCAAGAATTGATGGAATAAAAATTGAAATCTTTCAAGAAAGTGAGGCATCACAGGAGACACTCACTCATCTCTGCCAAGAAATTTGGAAGACAAGTATATGTCCGACTGATTGGAAGAGATCCATATTTGTGCCCATTCCAAAGAGAGGTGAACCAACGGAATGCGGAAATCATCTGACAACCTCTTTGCTATCCCATGCGAGTAAAGTTTTACTAAAGGTAATACAGAAATGGCTGCAAGCATACATTGACAGAACTTTCAGAGGTTCAAGCTGGATTCACAAGAGGCCATGGAATGAGTAATATCATTGCTGATGTCCGATGGATCTTTCTTGAAAGCAAAGAATATCAGAAAGATATTTACCTGTGCTTTATTGACTACGCAGAGGCTTTTGATTGTGTGCATCATGACAAGCTACATATTTTTTTTTGTGTGTGTGTGTGTGAAGTATGAGTATTCTGGAACACTTAATTGTGCTCGTAAGGAATCATGGACCAAGAGGCAGTTGTTCTAACAGAACATGGGAACACTGAATGGTTTAAAATTAAGAAAGGTGTGC
>NW_006409005.1:567725-571040 GCF_000296735.1 Chrysochloris asiatica | reverse complement strand
TGGAGGCCAGGATGGCCAGGCTTTGTCTCTCATACTTCGGACATATAGTCAGGAGGGACCAGTTGCTGGAGAAGGCTATCATGTTTGGTGAGGTGGAGGGTCAGAGAAAAGGAGGAAGACCTCCAATGAGATGGATTGGACAAGTGGCAGCATCGATGGTCTCAAGTGTGGCAACAGTAGTGAGGTTGGCTCAGGATCGGACATTGTTTAGTTCTGCTGTACATAGGGTCGCTATGAGTTGGTACTGACTTGATGGCACCTAATAACAACAACAACAGCTACTGCCTTTTATTTACAACCTGCTGCAGTCTGATCTTGATGAACTTCTCTTTGTAAGATTCTGAAGGTGCCTGGTGTCCTGAGTATTTTCATATCTCTGTATCTTTGCTTGGAGTCCTAGTGCAGAGCTTCAGAAAAGTGTGTACTGCTAACCACATGATGGGCAGTTCAAACCCACCAGCTGCTCCTTGGAAACCCTACACAGAGTTGCTGAGTCAGAACCTACTCGATGGCACTGAACAACAACATGCAGCCTTGATTCATGGAGTTCTCTCTGCTGGCAGTCCCTGTCCTTATCAGCCATTTTCCTCACAGGGAACTCCTCAACCTTTCTTACCCATCAGGCAGAATTAGACACCTGTAAGTTTGTGCCATTTTAGACCACCTACACATATCTGTAGCCTTGGCATAGAGCATGCATTTTTACTTTGAAAACAAAGCACATGATGCTATAGAGAATTTCTTAGTGTAGGTGGCTCCCTCTGAGCTCTTGAGATCTGTTCACGGCACAAGTATGTAATCGTGTTTTATCTAAGGTAAATATTTGACCTTGGTAGACATTAGTAATTGCTGGACAGCTAAAGCATTTCAACACATGTCACCACCCGCCTCTTCTTGGGCAGTGGTGTCAGACTTCTTGCAAGTCTTTATATTTTGTATTCACCAGCATACTACTGACTTTTCTAACAAGTTTCTTTTCATTCCCCTTATAGTCTATTATTCCCACTTCTGTTTATCAAACATTGATACTTTAGTGGATATTATCAACTTTTCTGTGTCAAGGTTTATTTAACTTTAAGGTGACATGGTAAATATTATTTGGTTATATAGTTTTTCTGTGGAGTCCTGGTGTGGCACTGTAGGCTAATGCACTGGACTGCAGAGTTGGTTTGAACCACAGGTCATCAGTTCAAGCTTACCAGCTGCTCCTTGGAACCCTGTACAGGGTCGCTATGGGGTGGAACCAATTCAATGGCACTTGACAACAACAAAATAGTTTGCTATGATTAAGATTTATTTAAAGATTAAAAAAACAAAACCAGTATGCTTTGTGGGTTTCGACTGAGAAAAAAAAAAAAAAAAGTACATTCAAGCAGGATGTGATGTTTACGTTGCTAGAGAATTTAATAAGTACATCCTGTGTTGAATGACAGGAAAATGAGAAATTAGGTGAAAGACATAAAGGCAGAAGTGGTTAGGATGGAGAAAGATTCTAAAGTAGGAGAGAGTCAGGTGAAGTTTAGGGTTAGTAGCAGAATGAGATCTTAGAGGTTAACTGTTAGAATTTGAATGAACTGACACTGGGTGAAGATGGAGGGGATAGATTAAGTGGAAGATGGGGACATAGAATAAGTGGGGGAAAATTACACTTAAGAATTTTGGTTACTTATATTTCATAACTGAATCATTATTACTTCCCTTCCCCAATAGTAATATTGTAAACTATTAGCACTGTGGGATAAGCACTGGACTGCTAACTACAAGGTCAGCAGTTCAAACCCACCATCCTTTCCTTGGAAACCCTATACTATGAGTTGGAACAAACTTGATGGCATTTAACAATAACATTAGCAATAATAGAACAGATTTCTGTAGATGATGTTGTTCTTGCTGGTTGCTGTTGAGTCAGTTCTGACTCTTCGTGACCCAGTAAATAATAGAATGAAACACTGCCAGGTTCTGTGCTATTCTCACAATCATTGTTAAATTTGGGACCATTATTGTTACCACTGTGTCAATCCATTTTGTTGGGGGTCTACCTCTTTTTCTTTGACCCTCTATTTTACTGAGCATGATGTCTTTCTCCAGGGCCTGGCCCCTCCTGATGACATGTCTGAAGTATGATTAAAGAAAAATGACAAAAGTTACAACTCATTATTCTAGTTTTCTCTTAGGTAATGTCTGTAAAGTTTGAGGTTATTTGATTATTGGTAGATTGTTGTTGTTAGGTGCAGTCTAATCAGTTCCGACTCAGCCACCCTATACAAAGCAGATTTGAAACACTGCCAGATTTGACCCTCTGTTTTACCAAGCATGATGTCTTTCTCCAGGGACTGGACCCTCCTGATAATATGTCTGAATTATGAGAGATAAGTCCTGCCATCTTGATTTCTAAGGAGCATTCTGGCTGTACTTTTTCCAACAAAGATTTGTTTGTTCTTGGGTGGTCCATGGGACTTTTAATATTCTCCTTCAACACTATAACTCAGATGCATCAATTCTTCTATGGTCTTCTTAATTCATTGTCCAACTTTCACATGCATATGAGGTTGCTGAAAATACCATGGCATGGAGCGGTAGTGAGGGAGGATAGATGCTCCTCAGCATTTCTGACTGTTTGTAATGAAAACACTATGTAATTACCAGTTGAATCAGAAACACAAAGATGGACTTTCTAAAGAGTGTAAGACTGTGTTTTTGTCAATGTTTATGAATCTAAAAATCCTCTAGGGGAAATGAGCTTTCTCATGACTTCTTCTTTAAGGGACTCAGGGTACACTCTAGAGGTAAATAGTTCTGGGTGACTTTGTCACTTACCTGTAGATGAATTCTTTAATTTTCTTCCTCTTCCTGCTAAGATACTGATTCTCGATGCTTAGTTAGAGATAAAGACAGCAGAGTTGTAGAGGAATAAAATGAGTGCTCACAAAGATTTATTGTATATAAATAAGGAAATAAAAGTAAAATAAACTTGACTTTTAAAAAACAGAGAACATATTGTAATGAAGTACTACTGTGATTGTTGTTGTTTTTAGGTGCTGTTGAGTGAGAGTGAGTCTGTACCGACTCATAGCGACTTTATGCACAGCAGAAGGAAGCACTGCCCAATCCTGAGCCAACCTCACTGCTGTTGCCACACCTGACTGAGTCCACTGCTGCTGCCACTTTGCCAATCCATCTCTTTGGGAGTCTTCCTCTTCTTTTCTGACCTTCCACCTTCCCAAACATGATATCCTTCTCTAGCAACTGGTCCCTCCTGACAATATGTCTGAAATATGAGAGATGAAGTTTGGCCATCCTGGCCTCCAAGGAGCA
>NW_006409005.1:556515-565960 GCF_000296735.1 Chrysochloris asiatica | reverse complement strand
GATGGCACTTAACAACTTAACAACAACAACAACAACATCGTGGATAGCCTAAACAGAAATATATACTCCCTTGCTATTGGAGGATGTGAAAGAAGGAAAAGCCTAAAGGGACTGAAGCACTTTTCCTTTTTGTCTCTGTCTTCACTAATTTTCCTAATACTGTTTGAGGGGTATTAGGGCATGGAACTTCCCCACTCCTGGTACCTTTCTCACCTGACCTGCTAATCTTAACTCATGGTGACCCCATAGTAATCTTTTATACTAATTGAAACTTTTTAAGGAAGGACTGCTTGGAGGAAGAAAGGAATAGTAGAAACTCATTTTTTTTTTTGCTATTACTTTATTTACCCAGTCGGTTTCCTTCTGAGAGATTAACTTTTAACTGTTAAGTCAGTGAGTGTGAGCTTCCAACAATTATGGGCTTGTTAAAGTGGCAGCATATTGGGATTCAAGTGGTACTTTCTATATTCCCTCAGGTTTTAGGTTGAATATGTAACATGGATGAAGGCGATATGATATTGAGTATGATTGATTGATTGCAATAGAATCCATATTTAAAATTTTCTTGTCCATGTTGTGGGTCAAATAAAAAATGTCAGTTGGAAGGAAACACTTTAAAACTGCCTGTTAATGAATGCTCTCTAAAACAAACAAAAGACAAACCAAACCTGTTGTTGTCAAGTGGATTCCACAGTGACCTTATAGGACTAAGTTGAACTGCCTCCTCAAGGTTTGCAAGTCTACAAAATCTGTAAATCATTCCTTTAACATTTTTTGTGAGCTGAATGAAAGCTTACAGAGCAAATTGGTTTTTCATTCAACAGTTCATATACATTTTGTTTAGTGACATTGATTACAATCCACAATGTAACAGCATTATTCTTATTTTCTTTCTGTAGTTACCATTTCCCTTCATCCTGCTTTCTTACCCCTTCCTTTTAAGCTTTATCTTTGGGCAAAACCTGCCCTTTTGATTTCAGATCATTGTTCTAAGGAATGTGTACATCCCTGGTGTTACTGTTTACCTTATATGCCTATCGTTTGGCATTGGACCACGAGGTTGGTTTGAACCACCAGGTCGGCAGTTCAAACTCACCTGCCACTCTTGGAAACCCTGTATAGGGTCGCTATTGGTCAGAACCAACTTGATGGCACTTAACAACAGCAATTGTTTGGCTGAAAATTGATCCATGGGGGTGAGTTCAGGTCTAAGCTTGAAGGTTGGTTACTAAAGACCAGAGTCTTTATCAGACCAGTAAGCCTGGCCTTTATTATGATTTTGAATTTTGTTCCACTATTTTTCTCCCGCTGTATCCAGGACCTATTGAGGTCTCCTTCAGAGCTGTTGGTAGGAGTAGTTAGACATCATGTACTTCTTCTGATACCAAGATCAAGAGAGCTAAGGTGTACATGGCCCATTGGTCTCATAGATTACCTTTCCCTATGTGTTTTGGATTTTCTTCACTCTGCTTTGGATGGAGAGAGACCAATAGTTACACCTCAGATGGTTGCTCATTAGCTTATCCTCATCAGGACTTCTCCAAAGAATAAAACGAGAACCTACAGACTGGGGGAAAAATAGCCCTGGTGTGGCACTGTAGGATAAGCACTATACTAATAACCACAAGGTTGACAGTTCAAACCCACCAGCCACTCTTGGAAACCCTTTACAGGGTCACTGTGAATCGGAACTGACTCTATGGCACAGGACAACAGCAACACCATATCTGACGGGATTAATCTCTAAAATTTATGGAAAAGTGAAATACCTCAACAACAAAAAGACAACCCTGTTAAAGAATGGGCAGAGGACATGAATAGAGGCTTCACACAAGAAGACAGTCAGATGGCTGTGAAGAAATGCTCGCCATTAGACCTATCAGCCACTTGTAGTTAAGTTTTGTTGCATCGGTTCCAACTCATAGCGACCCTGTGTAGGGTTTCCGAGGCTGTAAATCTTTGCAGGAGCAGAATGTCACATTGTTTTCCCATATTAGCCACTGTTGTTGTTTTTCAGTACTGTTGAGTCACTTCCGACTCATAGTGACCCTGTACAGGCTTCCAAGGAGTATCTTGTAGGTTTGTACTGCCAACTTTGTGGTTCATAGTCCTGTGCAGGAGTCCATATTAGCCACTAAAGAGATGCAAATAAAGCAATGAGATGTCATGTCACCTCAGCAACAGTGTAGTTGTTGTTAAGTGTCATCGAGTTGATTCCAACCCATAAGGACCCTGGATAGGGTTTCTGAGGAGCAGCTGGTGAATTTGAAGCACCAACGTTGTGGTTCAAACTGATCTTCTGATGGAGTGTAGAATTAGCGGAGTTCAATGAAGCAGAAAACAGCAAATGCTAATGAAGGTGTGAAGAGATTGAAACTCTCATACACCGCTGATGTGACTGTAAACTGGTACACCATTGTGGAAAATGATATGGTGCTTCATTAAAAGAGCTTGGAATAGAAATATCATTTGACCTAGCATTCCCACCACTACTGAGTATACATGTATATGTGTATGTATACTTATGTATGTATGTATGTATCCTAGAGAAATAAGAGCTGGGACACAAATATATATGCAAACTCATGTTTATTGTAGCATTATGCAAAATAACAAAGAGATGCAAACAACTTAAGTGCCTATCAATGGATGAATGGATAAATAAACTATAGTACATACACAAAATGGGATATTAAACAACTTTAAAGAATAACGAAGAAGCCACAAAATGACTCTTAATGTGGATGAACCTGGAGGACGTTATACTGAGTGAAGTCAGTCAATTCCCAAAGGAGTCCTGGAGTGGATAAGCACTGAACTGTTAACCTAAAGGTTGGCCGTTCAAACTCACCAGCTGCTCCTTGGAAATTCTACATAGGGTTGCTGTGAGTCAGAACAACTTGATGGCACTTAGCAACAATAATGAAAGGACAAATATTGTATGAGACCACTATTATAAAAAAATGAAGGAAAGATTTGCACACAGAAAGAAACATTCTTTGATGGCTGTAAATCTTTATGGAAGCAGACTGTCACATCTTTCTCCTGTGGACCAACTGGTAGGTTCAAACAACCAACCTTTCAGTTAATAGGAAAGTGCTTAACCACTGTGTCACTAAGATTCCTTGAATGATCTCCAGATAACCTGTTTTGGATTAAACAGTGCATTGTGGTGAGATTAAACACCCCTCCCTTGCAGATAATAGTTTGCTAATGTTTTACAATATCCAGAAACTTCAAGCTCCAAAGGGGGATGAGTTTTCTTGGATGCTGTCCATTCTTTATTGGTTCCTTCAGGAAGTGTTTTAGTTACAACATACTACAGTAACAACAACAACAACAAAAGAATCTCAGCACAATTGGGTGACTTTAAAGAATAGCAACGTGTTGTCTCACAGTTTTGGAGGCTCGAAGTCCAAACTAGGGAATTGACTATAGTGGGGAATCCTTCCTTGTTGGAAGCCCCAGGATTTCTTGGTGTTCCTTGGCATCTTTCCTCTCATGTGTACCTTTGTGTCTATTCTGTGCTTTTTTTTAGAAGCCACCATTCAGAATTGACTCACGTTAGGGCTCACCCTAGTCTGGTATGACTTCATAAAACAAAAGGGAAACTTCTATTTTCCAATAGGGCTATATTTATAGCTATAGGGGTTAGGACTTATTCAGTTTTTAGTGGTTATAATATCATTCATAACAGGAGCCATTCTCTCCCCTAATATTACATCAGAGTATATAGTATTTGTAGTATTATTGGTAATACCCTACGTAGTTATGTTTTTGAAGTTTGTCTTTAAAAAAACTAAGATTAAGTCCTACTTCAGTCCTCACTGGGTTACAGTGAACAGCACAGTACTAGTCACATAGTGGAGTCTTGGCGTGGCACTGTGGGTTAATGCGCTCACTGGACTGTAAAGTTGGTTTGAGCTGCAAGGTAGGTGGTACAAGATCACCAGCTGCTCCTGGGAAAGCCTATACAGGATCACTACAGGTTGGAAATGACTTGAAGGCACTTAATGACAACAAAGTCATGTAGTAGGATCTCAGCAAATATCTGTTGATTAAATGGAAGGTTAGATTGTTATCAAAATAGGTGTTGATGAATTTGATATCTACTTTAGCTTCTTTTTTGGTGGCTACAACTGATACAGTTAGAGCTATCTTTTACATAGTGGAAGACATTAATCATAAGGGTCTCTGATGAGAATCTGTGGATAGATAGAGTATGTCCAGCTTATTCTTAAGGATGGTCTTCTTAAAGTGCCTATCATATACTAGGGTGATTCAAAAGTTTGTGGAGAAATGGAAGGAAAAGGTAATGGAATTACCTTCTGTGCGTGAGTATATGTGTATACATACTGTGTGTGTATGTGTGAGTGTGTGATGAATGAATTTTTATATATTCAAAGTAAAGCTTTATATCCAAGTGGTTCTTCACTTAACAGTGTGTTCTTGTTTATAGGGGAGTGTTTGCTACTTTTCCACCAGTGGTCGTCGTCATACTAAATTTTACTCAGATCCAGTAGAAGCTATAAAAGACATCCCTGATGGTTCCACGATACTGGTTGGTGGTGAGTGACAGCATTGCTTTCCTTTATGTGGTAACATTCTTTTGTCTGTAGGGCCTCAGTGAAAGCATATGGCAAAACTGTGTAGATTAGAAAGACTGAAAATGGCCTCCTTTATCCCTAGTGTCTCATTCCTGAAAGTTTAGTAAGGTTCAGCACCTGATGTTTTGTTTTATTAATTTGAAAAACTGAAATTTCAAACTGTTAAAAGTTTCAAGTTTTAAACTATCTGTGGTGATATCTTAATAACTATGGAAAATCACTAGATTCTTAGGAACTCTTTTTACCATGCAATGTTTATTTTGACCATATTGGCCTGCATACCTGGTTACTCTTTATTTTATGAGACGAAGAGTCCGTAAGCCTATTTGTTGTTGAACCCCTCAAGTTCTACTGCTTCTGCTTATTTGGAATGTCTTTTAGGACCACCAACTTAACACTCATTACATTTGCTGACTGTTTCTTTGGGTTTCTAGGCCTTAGTCACAGTATTCAAGATATTTTTCAGGGCTGCTCTCCATTCATCCAATCATTCAAATAATAATTATAATAATAATAATAATACCCTTGAATGTGCACTTTTAAAGCAGCACTATGCATATTTGAGAAATTGAGGAATATGTACAAGCATGGTAGATATTAGCCCAGGTTTCTAATTCTGCAAAAGCTATTTGGGTGTATAAAACACACATGCTTGAGAAACTACTGTATAAGGGTTGAAGTATAAAGTGGGACAGTAATAGAAATGTACTTAAGTGTAAGATGTACAATGGATAGCCATATAAAGTGATTGCATTTGGCTTTCTACTTATATTCAAAGATTTGACAATGATGTTTGATGCGAATTAATGGTGCAAGGCATTTGAATACAACTGTATGACCATTTATTGAGTTGGTGAGATTATCTGTGGATTGTGTTTAATGAATCTAATAATGTGCTTGATATATATATATATTTTTCTTTTATATAGAATAACACCTGTGTTTCCCTGAAAGAAATAGCTTCTCTTTTGTCTTGTTACAGGTTTTGGGCTATGTGGAATTCCAGAGAACCTTATAGGAGCTTTACTAAAGACAGGCGTGAAGGGACTAACTGCAGTCAGCAACAATGCAGGGTAAGTGTGCAGTTCAAAACACTTGGCTTGAAAGAAACGACAAATCTTGATGATATTTAAAATTTATCAATGAGATTAAAAATTTCCCCCATTTACATGAGCAATATACCCAAACATCAAAAGAAGCCAGAAGTATTTAACAAGGTCAAGAGTAGATATTGCATTTGTCCAAATAATTTTTAACAGTCCTTCATAATCATAAGTAAAGCAGACTTGCTCTAATTTGATATCCCTTTAACCTGGTGTTCTTTTGCTTTTTAAAATCTAAAATACATTGTTAAAATTTGAATATACGAGGATGCTTCAAAGAGTTGGTGGAAAATCTCCCTTTGAATTCCATTTTCCACGAACTTTTTGAAGCTCCCTCATACATTTTCAAATTGAATATTAAAAAAAAACAAAAAAAAACCTTAGAGGTGTCCTTAATGTTGTATGAGGATACAACATACAACTAGTAGGATAAGATACGCACTGGACTGCTAACCACAAGATCAACAGTTCAAATTCACCAGCTGCTCTGTGGGAGAAAGATGAGACTTTCTGTTCCTGTAAAGATTTACAGCCGCGGAAACCTTATTCACGGTTGCTTTAAGTTGAAGTTGACTTGGTGTCCTTGGGTTTGTTTTGAGTTTTAATGTTGTATGTTGTTACAGACCAACTCTGTTCATGAAACAACGTGGAAATTAATTTGAAATCTGTTTCAAGTTATTTCTTTTGACTATGCCATTATTGTTGCTGTTCCTTGCTGTCAAGTTAGCCTCCAATTCCTGGTGCTCTAATATGGAGCAGAAGGAACTGTTTTCTGCCCCTGAGCTAACTTCATGGTCTTTGGTAGGTTTGAGCCCATTGTTGAGGCTATTGTGTCAGACCATCTCATTGAGAGTTTTCCTCAGATTCTCTGTTGTACCAAACCCCATGTCTTTTCCCAG
The DNA here is from genome assembly GCF_000296735.1 of Chrysochloris asiatica. Lineage (NCBI taxonomy): Eukaryota > Metazoa > Chordata > Mammalia > Afrosoricida > Chrysochloridae > Chrysochloris > Chrysochloris asiatica. Next base: position 559,351 of record NW_006409005.1, on the reverse strand, counting down.
TGACTGGACTTTCTTGAGCATGTATCCCATTATTGTAGATTATATATAAAGAAATATCATCAACCCTCAAGTTGTTTATCTTGCTAGAAGGAGGAGGCTATATACTTTCAGCCCTAGTGATGGGAGGTTCACATACAATAATGGTTAACATTTGGGCATAACATTTTAAGAATGGCAAGTATGTTATGGTATATCTAGTTTTTGTGGAAAAAACCTATTTGTGTACAAAATAGTTGTTGTTGTTGTTGTCGTCAAGTGCCGTTGAGTGACCCATAGCAACCAGCCATCAATATTTTGGTTCCCCCATCTCCCCAAATCTTAAAAGATTAAAAAACAAAACAATTGCCAGTTTAACCTATCAATGCAGATGATAAGAAATAGCACAGATTCCTTAGTAAACAAAATGGATGCTACATTCCTGCTCATTCTTCCGTTTTTGCATTCATTTTTGCCTTTTATTCCCTACCTGGCATGCTTTCTTGTCTCTCCTTTGTCTGTCTGTGTCCTTTCCACTTATGCTAGTTTTTCAGGGCTGCCAGAACAAATTGCTGCAAAGTGGGTGGATTTAAACCACAGAAATGTATGCTTCTGTGGCCTCGAGGCTAAAAAGTTGAACTCAGGGTGTCAGTAGGCTGTGTTCTTGCCAAAGCCTCTTGGGAATGATTCTTCCTCTTCTCTTCCAGCTTCTGGTAGTTTCATACATTCCTTGGTTTGCATTCATTTCTGTCTCTGCTTACACCTTACCATGGCGTTTTTCCTCTGTGTCTCTGTCTTTGTGTATCTTCTTTTCTAATGAGCACATAGTCAGATGGGGTTCGGGACCACTGGACTCCAGTGTGACCTCATGATAATTTAGTGAATTACATCTATAATGATTACTTCCAATTGGATCACACTCACAGGGGATAGGACTAGAACATACCCTACTTTGTGGACATGGATCAACCTGTAACACACTTTCAGGATCAACTCCAGCTCCATATCCTCGAGAACTTTTCTAACTACAGAACTTCCTGACTCTCATTAGTCTCTTCTGAATTCCTTTGACACCTTTTAGTTTTTATATACGGAATTGTGTTGATTGTCTTTGATATATACTTCTTTTTGTTAAGTACACCTGAGTCAGTTCTGACTCACTGTGACCCTGTATAGGGTTCTCGAGGAGTGACTGGTGGGCTTGAATTGTCAACCTTGCGGTTTAGAGATATAGTGCTTCTCCTACAACACCACACTGGAGGGCTTCAAAAGTTCATGAAACAATGGAATGAAAAGATAATGGAATTTTTCCATGAACTTTTTAAAGCCCCTTAGTATTTTATATAGATCCTATTACTTACAGTTGTTTTATTCCCTTCTGCCAAAAATGTCACCAACCATCCCTCATACAGTACTCTCTGCCCAGCTGGGTTCAGTAATCCCTTGTAGTGGTTACACAGAACTCAGCTCCATACTCATAGTTATGGGGTTTATGAGGGAGGTTATCAGGTTACAGTTCAGAATTAGAAATGTTCAGGACCAAGTTCTTCCAGTCAGGATATCCTTTCCTCAGCCATGCCCATAGGCAAGCCTCTCTCAGCCTGGCCAGTGGTACACAGCTCTTTTAGGGCTGCTGATAAATGCCCACAGGGCATACCAGTCTACCATAAGCCTCAGCCTGAACACACTCAATTCTGGCTCCATGGGTTAGTGCTGCCCACCCCCCCACCTCCCCACCCACCATTTAAGTGCCTGGTGGCACCCCACTCTGCAAGCAAACCTCCTGGCCACAGTCATTCAGTTTTCCATGCTCTGTGGGCTGGGCACCCCATCATGGTCTGGTTTACACTTGAGTTATTGGTTCTGCTTCTCCTCTGGGGTTACAGCGTTGTATCCCTGGATTGAGGAGGTTCACTGTGCAGGGATCTTGGGATCCAAAGGACATGCTCTGCTCCTGGCTCTTTTTTGATGGTAATGAGATCACTTCTCCTTCTTCTGAGATGCTCATTTAAAACCCAGCAGAATGGTAATATTGATCAGTCTGCTCTTCAGATTTCCAGGTAGTTACAGTCACAATCCTGTTAACAATTGCTCAAAAGTGAGTCATATAATCCACTTTCTCTTGCCCAGACCTACCAAGAAAAAGTTGTTTGGTGGTAGTTTACAAAGGTTATGCCTCAAAGAAGTATTAAATAATCCCCTACACTGCAGCTGCTGTGTTTACAGATATTAGAACCACTGAGTTTAGAGGGTTCCATACTTAACAAAGATGACTGATCTGTAAAGGGAGAGTAACTTGCTCACAGTTAGTTGATATTTCTTCAGCACATCTCATGCCCTTCAATCTAACTTTATGTTTATTTAAAATACTTTTGATTATCAATACTTTGCTGGCTTTTCCAGATAACTGGGGGCTTACCAGGGATGCAGTGTTGTTGTTAGTGCCGTGGAGTTGGTTCCAACTCATAGCAACCCTGTATAGGGTTTCCGAGGAGCTGCTGCTAAGTTTAAACCACCAACCTTATAGTTCAAACCAACCTTTGGTCGAGTGCTTATCCTATAGTGCCACACCAGGACTCACAATAGGTGTCTTGTTGTTAAAGTGCCATTGAGTTGGTTCCAGCTCATAACAACTCTGTGCAGGGTTTCTGAGGAATAAGTGGTAGGTTTGAGTTGCTGACCTTGTGGTTAGCAATCTAGTGCTTATCCTACAGGTCACACCAGGACTCCAAATGGGTGTCTAGTAGGTGCTAATAACATATTACGTTGAATACAAAGAAGGCACTTTACAAACCCTCATTAACAATGATTTTGTCACATGTTGTTGTTAAGTGCCTTCAAGTAGATTCCAACCCATAGC
>NW_006409005.1:553485-555175 GCF_000296735.1 Chrysochloris asiatica | reverse complement strand
GATGGAAAAGCTCCATATCATCAGCTCAAACAAGGCCAGGGACAGATTGTGGAACAGACCATCATTTGCTCATGTGCAAATTCAGACTTGCCGGGGGCCAGCCCCGACACACTTATTAGGGGGGCTCACGAAGGGTTGCTGCATCTTTAGCCAACTCAATTAGGAACACTGTCTCAACTAGTTCCTTTTGGACACTAATCATTAATGCATCTATTAATTTTTGCAGTCATACTTATATTAATTTTTTCCCTGTCTAAAGTTGACCATTACAGCTGTTCAATGAGACGTTCACACACTTCATTTAAAAAATATAAAGGGAGGAGATGGCAGGGGCCATGATGGCTCTGATAAATACATTGCAACAACACAGAGCAGCGGGAGACCCTATGCATGAAGAAAGCCCACTGTACAGCAGAGCAGCAATGGGTGCCTCGTTGATTTGGCAGAGCCTCAAGAGGAAATTTCATGTGGGGGACTTGCAGTCTCTGTCTTTTCCTTTTATGAATAGTTCATTTTTTATTTTTCTTGATTTTATTATAGAAGTTTTTAGTAGAACTGTTCAATGATTCCATTAAAGGTAAAAAATTGCATTTAGACACCTTCACACCACATTCAATCATGCGTAGTCCTAAAGAATGCTTTTCACACTAACAATAAGTTTCACCACTAGGAAAAACCAGCTAAAGTTTTTGCCAGTTCAAGTTTAAGATTACATTCAAGATTCTGTGTAGTTTTGGTCAGGGACATTAAGACCTCTAGAAAATTAGCTAAAATGCAATTAAGGGCTAAAGGAATAGTAATAGATTCTAGGTAGAAATTTAACTAGATATTTTTAGAGAAGTTTTTAATATAAGGAAGTTGTTCCATTTCTTCTTATGTACAAAACTTTAAGTGCTTCTTGTTTTTCTTGTTTAATCAATCTTGAGAAACAACTGTGTTGTCAGTTACCATAGCAAATAATGTTTAGGTACATGTTGTGATTAATGAATCTATAGAAAATAATAGGTGAAGGTAGAAATGGGAGTTAAGATTTAGAAATATGTTTTAAGGTTAGCCTGACATTTTAGGATGCCAGAAAGATTAAGGTATTTTAACAAGATCATTTGTGTAATGCTTCAAAGAAATTGATTGTTATGAGATCATAGGGTATTGTAAAGGTATATAAGGAGCTGAAAAACTAAGTAAAATCATCATCATCATCATCATCATCATCAGAATTTAGCACAAATCATCGACTCTGTGATTTCTTTCTTCAGCCGACTCCACACATCCCTTCATGAGCCCCCTAATAAGTTTGTCAGGGCTGGCCCCCGGCACAGACTGAAGCTGAAGAAAATGAAAGCAAGTCCACAAGAGCCAAAATATGACCTGAAATTAAAGATGACCTGAATTTAAAGATGATCTGAACAACAGATTTGATGCATTAAGCACTAAAGGGTGAAGACCAGTATAGTTGTGGGATGATATCAAGAACATCATACAGGAAGAAAGCAAAAAGTCATTAAGAAGACAGAAAAGAAAGAAAAGATCAAAATGGATGTCAGAAGAGACACTGAAACTTGCTCTCCAGCATAGAGATGCTAAAGCAAATGGAAGAAATGAGGAGGTACGGGAGCTGAAAAGACAATTTCAAAGATCAACTTGAAAAGATATAGTCAAATATTACAATGAAATGTGCAAAGATCTGGAA
>NW_006409005.1:549016-552314 GCF_000296735.1 Chrysochloris asiatica | reverse complement strand
TGCTCCCGTAAAGATTTACAGCCTTGGAAACCCTGTGCAGGGTCACTATGAGTAGGAACCAACTCCACAGCACTTAACAACAACAACAACAACAACCACTACCTAAGGAGCTCTGGTAGCATAGTGGTTATGAGTTGGGCTGCCAGTCTCAAGGTCAGCAGTTCGAAACTACCAGCTGTTCCACAGGAGAAAGGTTTTCTGCTCCCATAAAGATTTACAGCCTCGGAAGCCCTATACATGGTTGCTATGAGTTGGAACCGGCTCCACTGCACGTCACCACCACCCCCACTTGGAATATTAGCTGTTAGTCTTGATAAGATAAACCTTCCATTTGGATAATTCAGCTGACTTAATACTTTGATATATGTTAATTAAGGAAGTAGAAAAAATTGAGAATATATCTTTCATTGATTTTTAGAGGACTTTGACATGTTAGTAACCAATCAGTATCAATCAAAAGTTACACATTGAACTAAATATCAAACAATTAAATCACAGAGCCAAGGAAAGGAATAGACATGTTATGTTAGCCATGCTAATTGTCTCATGACAGAATTTTAGACTGTAATTCTGGAAGGGGGCTGGTACAGTTTACCAAGACTCGACTGTTTTAGTTGGGAAGGGTTAAACCACTTAGAAGGTGCATGGAGGAATTCATTTGTCTTCTATAATGATATCATACATTAACCTTATGTCCCAGTATAGTATTTTGTTTTCTTTTAAAATACTTGATATCATCAGGGAAAATATAAACAGTACAACTGAGATTTAAGTGGCATTTTAGGATCAGCACTGGACTGCAAGTTTGGTTTGAACCACAAACTTAGCAGCTCAAATTCACCAAGTGCTCCTTGAAAACTCTGTACAGGGTTTCTAAGAGTTGGAACCGACTCAACAACACTGAACAATAATAAAATGAGCAAATAAGAGATATGTGGTTTGGTAAGTGGGTGCCCCTTTATTATTAGGGTTTTATTTTGTTAAGAATTGTCAAGTAAGACTTAAGAAAATTGAAATTCAGAAAACAAAATTTCAAACTCAGGAAATGGAATTTCTGTTTCAGAAAATGAGAGTATTTGTAGAGCACTGATGTCTTCCATGTAATATACTTTTGCTTTACATTAATTTATCTGTTTAATGAATTCTTGGCTTTAGGCTTGTTGTCTTGAAGGAAAAAGAACAAATCTCTCTCTTCAGTATGCTAGAAAAATCCTAACCACTAAAGGCAAGCAAGATAATCTATTTGAAAGTACATCAGAATTGTCTTCAACACCAAAGAGCCATGAAATCTTTTAATACACATTTTCAGCTAAAGATGGGCTTTATAAGCTAAGAAAAACATTATTATTATAAGCTCTGTAACAGCATTTTTCATGGCATGAAGGTGACTTTGTACCTGGTCAGGTGGTAGTCTGGACTCAGCATCTTATGCACTGCTTGGTTACAATGTCAGGATGCCAGTGCAGAGACAAAGCAGAGGTCAAATACACAATGATTCCTAGAGCCAAGATCAATATATACAGCCAAGTTCAAATGTATAATGGATTGAAAAGCCAAATAGAGTTCTGGTGTAGTTAGGAAAATTTCCAAGTTAATGAATAACCAATTGGATCTGTTTGATTTTGTGGACCTGTAGTCTTATGGGGGTTCAGTGGGAATTTAAAAGTATTTATAACTGTAGAAAGGAAATGGACTGTAATCACTTTCTTGATGATTTTATTATTATGACCTTATACGTCATACTTCTGAGAAAATCTTGGTGCTTTCATATGGGTAATTGAGGAGAGGTTACCAAAGGAACTTTTTTAAAAAACGTTTTCACTGTGAATTGAGTGATAATTTACATGGGAGAACATCAGCGTTGCACTCATCCTATCGTATTTCATTCCATTGCAATATTACAATCCCCTCCATGCATCATCATTTAACAGTATTTGCTTTGCTTCTATTCTCTCTCTCTCTCTTTTTTTTTTTTTTTTGGATGTCCACCAAAACACTCAGGAATATGCAGTCATTCAAACAGCCAAAGGGCATACCCTGCAAGCCTGCCCCACTGCCCACCAGCACACAGTCCCTCTCCCTCCTTGAGTCTAGAGTCCCCAGCTGCTTCATCTCTCCACATCATCATCCCTGCCTCCATCTCTGGCATCAATGCTTCTCTGAATGAGGTCCCACACTCCGCTCCTGCTCTTCTCCCTTGATGATCCCAGGGTCCTCTGCTTCTGGACTGGAAGCAATGGCAAGGGTTTAAGGAAAGTAGTGAAGACCCTTGGCATTAGTGCAGAAGAGAGGTGTTGCCATCAGTCCTAGGCTAGGAAGAATGAGGGGAGGAGAGCTGTTGTCAGGACCTGGAAGGAAGCTTGATGGGTAGTGCTATCTAATGTGCCCCCACCTGAAAGAACGGTGGGGGAGGGGAGGATTCCTGATGGTCCCTCCAATGACTGAACCCAGTCAGAAGCCTCATGGTTCAATTTATACAGGACAGTTCTCCCAGGCCCAGGGAAGGATGCATATAGTGGGTCAGACAGAAATATCCACACATTGACTTGATTGTTTTCATTTTTACTGAAAAAGAGGGGTAAGTGGTGTGGAGAAATAAACTCATTCAACAAATATTTAGCAGATATTTCTGGATATTTAAACATAGTGTATACCATATGTTTCTGGGTACTGGAAGTGCAACAGTGAAGAAAACAGACCAAGATCCCTGCCTTTCTGAAGTTTACATTCTAGTGGTAAGCAAACAGGCAGACAAGAAATGCTAAACATAATAAATAAGTAAATTCTCCAGTATGTTAGGAGTTCATAGGTGCTATGAAAAAAAGAAAAAGTAAAGCAAGAAAGAGGGACAGGAAACAAGAAAGTGAAAGGACAATTTTGGGGTCATCAGAGTGGGATTCACAGAGGTGACTTTTGAGGGAGGAGGGTACAAAAAATGAACATCAAACCATCCGTTCCATAGAACTTGCTGCTCAACTGGACTTGATAATATATTGCAGTGTCCACATAGTAAACTATCGTATATTGTTTCATTGCCATGGTTACAATCCCTTCCATGCATCATCAACCAACCAAAGGATGTACACTACAAGCCTGTCCCCGGTCATCAGCACACAGCCCCTTTTCCTCTCTGTGTCTAAAGTCCCCAGCTGCTCCATCACTCCACATCATCGTCTCTGCCTCCATCTCAGGCATCACTGCTTCTCTAGGTAGGGTCCCGCTCTCTGCTCTTCCAGCTGATAAGAAGAGAGAGCATATGCACAAGAACACCCACACTTGCAGATAATACCCACTTGAC
>NW_006409005.1:541903-547151 GCF_000296735.1 Chrysochloris asiatica | reverse complement strand
ATGGGTGACCCTGCTGGTATTTAAAATACCAGTGGCATAGCTTTCAGAATCACAGCAACTCACAAGCCACCACAGTACAACAAACTGACACATGAGTGTTGGGTAGTTATTTAGTGCTGCTGTAAAATAGGACTCCTGGGGTAGCACTGTAGGATCAGCACTGGAGTGCAAACCACAAGGTCGGCAGTTCAAATCCACCAGCTGCTCCTCAGAAAACCCTATATAGGAGTGCTATGAGTTGGGACCAACTCAGTGGCACCTAACAACAAAAACAGTCATGTCACAAGTTGATGATTTTAAAAAGCAAATTTGTTTTCTCACAGTTTGGTGCTGGTTGTGTGCCATGGAGTTGGTTCAGACTCATAGCAATCCTCTATAGGTTTTCTGGGGCTGTTAATCTTTACAGGAGCAGAAAGCCGTATCTTTCTCCTGTGTAGCAGCTGGTAGATTTGAACTGCTGATATTGTGGTTAGCAGCCCAACTAGTTAGGAGCCTAGATGTTTGAATTCAAGACACCAACTCTAGGGGAGGCTTTCTCTGTAGACTCTTGTTTTTTTAGCTTCTGTCTCTTGGCTCCTTGGTGATCTTCATGGGGCATGGCACATACCTACTTAGTTGATATTGTAAAGCAGATTGACTGTTACATTGTTAGGCCCTAGACTGATACTGCTACATTGATATAAAAAAGAAAGCCTGCTTTCTAATGGGATTATAACAACAGGTATGGTTGGTTGGCTACGTGCTGTGGAGATTGTTCCGACTCATAGTGACTCTGTATAGGGTTTCAGAGGTTGTAAATCCTTATGGGAGCAGAAAGTCTCATCTTTTCTCCAGCGGAATGGCTGGTCCTTTCAAACTGCTGACTTTGAGGTTAGCAGCCCGACTCACCAGTGTTCCTTAACCACAGGTATAAGGGTTAAGATTTACAACACAATTTTATGTGTGTGTATTTGTGTGTGTAACGAGGAAAATAGGGATGGGAATGCAATTCAATGAAAATGCAATTAATTGGCATTTCCTGGGGGCGGATGTCAGTGTGTGTTGGCTGGCATTTATTCATTCTACCAGTTTTTTATCGAGCCCCTCTTAGTGCAGACAGTGTTGTAGTCATTGGGAATGCCGCAGCGAATAAAACAGACAAAAATTCCTGACCACACAGCCTCTAAACCCAAGTTTTAGCTAGACAATAAGCCATAGACATAGTATACAAGTAACTTATGCACCATGTAGGAAAGTGATCAAAGTGTGCTGTGGAGTCAGTTCTGATTCATAGCGACCCTGTATAGGGTTTCTGAGGCTGTAAACCTTTACGGGAGCAGAAAGCCTCATCTTTCTCAAGTGGAGCAGCTAGTGGTTTCAAACTATGGCCATAAGGTTAGCAGCCCAATTCGGAACCCATACTTTGGTCTAAAGCATGTAAGGCATATCAAGGTTGGAAGGAAGAGGTAGATTGCAATTTTAAGTATTTTGAGTAGGCCTCCTTGGTGACATAAAAGCAGACACTTGAAGAAGGCAAGTCACAGAGATACCTGCAGGTGGAGGAACTGTCAGTACAAAGGAGCTTCCTCCCAAAGGTATTTGATCTCTCTGTCTCCCACCACCACCCCTGTTCCTTTGTTCTTCCTCACAATGATGCCATTATTAAGAAACAGATAAACCATTTTTCCCCAATAAAAGCTTTTCTTTTTTAATTGGAAACAAACAAACAAGAGCTCCCAAAAGGTGTGTCTCCGGGTGGGTGGCCGGAGTCAACTCTAACGTCTGAGTGCATGGTCAGCTCTTTGGGTGACTCCGCGCCGATGAGGCTGAGTTGGCACTGACATGTGGGAGCCTGCTGTTGCACGCTGTCCTGGGACATTAGTCACAGCCTGATCCAGAGACTGCTAGGGCGTGTAGGGCTCTTCCACCCTTCATTTTAACTGCAAATGCAGCCCTGTGGACTTGGCGACTGCATATAACAACAGGGGGCAAATCAAGTACTTCAGGGTTGATTTTTATGGAAGCCATGGATGACTACACATCTGCTATACAAGCCCAACTCAATATTGAAGTTCCATATTACAGAGGGTTGATATTGATGAAGCTTTGAAAGATTTCAAGAAGGTTTTAGACTTAAATCCTGGATTTCAAGATGCTGTTTTGAGTTTAAAGCAGACTCTTCTAGACAAAGAAGAAAAACAAAGACAAAATTATTGAAAGAGTCTTGAGAAATGCAATTTAATTGAAGCATTAACTCTGGATCCTTATATTGGCATCTGTTTCTAATTTAAAGTAGGTGTTGACCTATTTCAATTTATATAATGTATGTAAGACATTTCCTTTCAAATTGAGAGAATGTTTGCTAAATAGATATGTTTTGATAAGGTGTGAATATGTAATATCACTGTATAATTACGTGTCATTACAATAAAATATTTAAAGGAAAAAAAATGATGAAACTATGCCTAAAATGGATAATAAAGAAGCTCAGTGTGGCTGAAGAGGATTGAGGTGAAAAAAGAGGCAGAGGAGGTCAGAGTTAGTGGACACAGCTGATAGATTTGTATGCTATTGTAAGGGCTGTTAGTTTGTGATAGTAGAAGAGGATAGAAGAAGTAATGGACACATCCTATAAGACCTTGTATGTCACCGTAAAGCTTTTATTTTAAGACAGCCATTGGAGAATTTTGAGCAAAGAAATGAATGGTCCAGCTCAAGTTTTAAAATGATCATTTCAACTGCTGTGTTATTGAGAAAAGACAGGAAGAAGGCAAGGAGGCGAGTTTGAAGACTCTCGCATTAATGGGGCTGCATGATGATGATGGTTACTCAAATCAGAGTTGAAGCAGTGCAGGAAAACAAGGTGTGACATCACAGCTGGCTTACTGCTGCTCAGGAAGCCCAAATCCAGGCCAGTGTTTGATACACCAAGCCAAATAACAGCTGCCCTACATGTCAGAAGGAACCCTTTGGCCGACATCACCAAGACTTGTATCCTCACAAAGGAGGCTGGGACCTGAGAAAACCACTTCAAAATGTGTTGTCTGGACAAAGTTACAACTCTGCAGTCAGCAGTGGTGGAAGATTACAAAAGATAGTGGGGTAAAAAGATGTTACAGCTTATACTGTCAGATGAGAATCCAGGATCACCGCACCAACTTCTTTGGGCCACTGATACATGGCTTCTGCAGGAGAGAGCTCTCCCAACTCCTTAGTGTCCTGCCTTTTCCAAAGATGGAAGCCAAGGAAACCTGCCAGAAGCAACTACCACACTTATGGCCCAGATCCAAGACAATAGGAACATACTGATTCAGAAGTCAGTGACATTTGAGGATACAGCTGTGAACTTCACTGACCACGAGTGGCAATGCCTGACCCAGGCTCAAAGACATCTCTATAAAGATGTGATGATGGAAAATTATGGGAATCTGGTATCACTTGGATTTCCGTATCCTAAACCTTCTTTGATCTCCCCATCTGGAGCAAAGGACAGAGCTCTGGATTCAGGATCTACAGGACAGGGAGTCCCTGAGCTGTCCCTGCCCAGTGTCAACTGACAAGACATGGCCTGAGATTGAGAGGACATGTTTCAAAACAAGAGGTTTTTGAAAAATGAGACGTTTGCTGGATGAAATTTAAAACTTGCCTAAAAGTTGATTCTCAGGTTCCTGAGGTTAAAGTTCATGTGCAGAATGTCAGATTTGAGAATCAGTGGGAAACACCCATGAGGGAGAAACTGAGAAGAAAATCAGCTTTCTATGCACTTGATAATCCATAAGGGGAGAAATTCTTTCAGTGTTCCCAGTGTGGGAAGGTCTTCAATAGTAGGTCAGCCCTCTGCCGACATAAAAAAATCCACAGCAGGGAGAAGCCTCATGAGTGCAGGGACTGTGGGAAGGCCTTCAAGACAAAGATCCGTCTCAGTATACATCAGATTTCCAGTTTAGGCATTCCCTTACCATCCATAGCAGAATCCACTTGGGGGAGAAGCCATATGAATGTGAGGAGTGTGGAAAGGCCTTTAGAGGGGGAGCTCAGACCTCACCAAACACACAAGAAGCCACACTGGTGAGCGACCTTATGAGTGCAGTGAGTGTGGGAGGGCTTTCACTAGGAGCTCAGACCTAAGCAAACACAAAAGAAGCCACACTCAAGAGAAAAACTATGGATGCTCTCAGTGTGAGAAAGCCTTTAGTACGAAGGCGGAGCTCACCAAACACAGAAGAATCCACACTGAAGAGAAGCCTTAAAAAAGTAAGGAGTGTGGGAAAGCCGTTTGGCATAACTGTAGATGTAGAGTTTATGAACAAGATCACACTGGGGAGAAGTCCTATCAGTGTGGGGAATGTGGAAAAACTTTCCAGGATCAGTACTGCCTTACCATCCATCACAGAACCCACACTGGAGAGAAACCTTATGAATGTTCAAAGTGTGGTAAGGTTTTCAGTGGGAAGTCAAACCTGACCAATCATCAAGGAATTCACATTGGAGAGAAACTACAAATGTGAGGTGTGTGGAAAAGCCTGTCACCATAGCTCAGTCTTGAGGCAGCACAGTAGAATCCACACTGGTGAGAAGCCATACATCTGCAATGAGTGTGCCACATCTTTCCGCCAGTGCTCAGCTCTAATTGGACATAGGAGAGTTCATACTGGAGAGAAACATTATGAATGGGAGGAGTATGGGGAAGCCTTCAGAGTGAGCTCCAATCTCACTGGACATAACAAAAGAAAGCATAGAGTATGGAGAACCCAGAAGCTGATGAGAGGGGAATATCTGTTTCCGTGACCTCAGTAGTAAATATATTGATCACCAACGCCTGAGAGTAATGGTTCTGGTGTTCACACTTTCCTGTTTCTCTTCCTTCCTCTTGGAGTGATCCTACTTGACTCCCAGACCCTTAATTGTGAGATCCCAAGGATTTCGTTAACCTTCCTATTTAGTAATTGATTTCTTCAGTGAGTACATTTACTTCCAAGGCTTTGTCTACCACTTCAGAACAGTGCTATCAAATAGTTACTAGCTTACTATGTACTGGGTACTGTTTACACATTTTAACTCATTTTATTCCTACAATAGCCCGATGAGATGAGGAAATTGAGGTACAGAAAGATTAAGAAAGTGACCCAGGATCACATGACTAGTAAAGCCTACACAAATGATCTGCAAATGCTCAGGCTTATCTAGGCAATTTCCATGTGCCCACACAAAATCTTGTTGAATATGAAGCTATAGTTGAATTCAGGAAGAAAAAAAAAAAAAAAAAAAA
>NW_006409005.1:538391-541648 GCF_000296735.1 Chrysochloris asiatica | reverse complement strand
AAATGCTCTTTTAAATTTATTAGTAAATTTATATCCATCTTTTCAAATCTCAAAAAAAAAAAAAAGCCATTAATTGAGAAGAGTTTCCTCAATAGGGAAAGGCCAGTGCAAAGACCCCCCAGATAGAATATGTTTGGTATGTATAAGTGACAGTAAGGAGGTGAGCTGGGTTAGAGAGCTGAGCAAAAGGCAGAGTGGGAGAAGGTAGGCCAGAGACCTAAAAGGATATCATAATACACAGGGTCTGGCTGGCAACACCAGAAGGCCTGACTTTTACTATGAACAAGTGGAGCACTACTACAGGATTTTTGAGATCTGACTCTGCTTAAAGCATTACTAAGAGTCAGACTTGACTCTGTCAATGTGTAATTTTACATGAGCAGATCTCCACATATTTGGGTGGTAGAGATCGCATGACAGAATTTTGCAAGTCCAATGGCGTATTCATTGCAAATACCTTTTTTAAACAATGTAAAAGGTAATTATATACATGGAGCTCACAAGATGGAATACACAGGAATCAAATTGGCTACATCTATGGGAAGGAGCTCTGGTAGTGTATTGGTTACGAATCAGGCTGCGAACTGCCAGGACAGCAGTTCTAAACTACCAGCCACTTCGTGGGAGAAAGATGAGAATTTCTGCTCCTGTAAAGATTTACAGCCTCGGAAATCCTGTATAGGGTCACTATGAGTTGGAACCGACTCCATGGCACATAACAACAACAGTGGGAAGAGATGGTGAAAGAGCTCTGTATCATCAGCCAAAACAAGGCCAGGACAGACTGTGGAACAGACCATCAATTACTCATATTAAATTCAGGCTGAAGCTACAGAAAATTAAAACAAGTCCACAAGAGCCAAATTAGAACCTTGAACATAATCCATCTGAGTTTATAGATCATCTGATTTGATGCATTAGACACTAATGACTGAAGACCAGCATCATTTCTATTACCAGAGCCATATTTTTCAACTACTAATCATTCCTCTTTATTTCCAACCTTTGCATTCTAATTACCAAAATTTACACATAGCTCTAACTCGTAGTTTGCCTTGTTAACATCATTCACATTTACAGTTCTGTGACATTAGTTAGGTTTATCATGCTATTCATCCATGGCCGTTATCTGTTTCCAAGTTTCCCTATTGCCCTTCTTATCAGGAAGCTGAGTGAGTTCCCTTTTTCATATTTCTTTAAAAATTAGTTTTTAGTGCCCATCAACTGAAGAATGGATAAACAAACTGTGGTACATACACACAATGGAGTACTATGCTATATTGAAAAATAACAAGGAAGCTGCATGCCACTTCCTAACATGGAGGAACCTTAAGAACATTATGTTGAGTGAAATTAGTCAGTCACAAAAGGAAAAATATTACATAGGACCACTACTGTAAAAGACTAAGAAAAAGAACCCATACTATTTCACTAAAGTAGATGATTAACTGGATGCTAGGGCGTAGGGGTGGGGTTAAGGATGGGAGGGGAAGGTGGAACACAGGGCAGGAAATAGACATGGGATAACTTGGGTGTTAGGGAGGGGGCAATATACAAGTAGGGAGAGGGGAATGGAGGAATAAAGCAGATGGGAGAACAGACAGGTAGGAATGAGCTAAATGGGACAGAGGTAATAAATGATGTAGGTACAGCCTTGGAACAACAGGGCTCTGGGATACAGAGACTGGGACATGGTTGGAATGGGGAAAGGGGGCGAATAATGTTGAGATGCTTGGCTGACTCTTGAACCTTGGTTTTCCATGCATTATATTATAAAACAGTCACGGGAGAGTAGAGGGAGGAATAACCAGACACCATAGAAAGCTTGTAAGTCCGTCTTCTGCCTGGAACTGACTGGAATACCTAAAAAGGGGCTACAATATATACAGTATAGGGATGTGCAACTTGAACATTGGCTACCCAAAATGGGGGGAGGGATACAAAGGTAAGAAGTGACTGGTTTACAAGCTTTCAAGAGGGAACCTGGATTGACAGCACGGGGAGGAGGGTGGAGTCTCAAATGAGTAATATCTGACTTGTCTAGGAAGGGCTGATGAAAAGAAATGCAGATGGGTCTCTTGTGATGCAGGGGTGAATAATTGTTATCAGGATGGATTGTGAGGACTGGAAAGGTAAAGGTGGATATTTTA
This sequence comes from Chrysochloris asiatica, assembly GCF_000296735.1. Classification (NCBI taxonomy): domain Eukaryota; kingdom Metazoa; phylum Chordata; class Mammalia; order Afrosoricida; family Chrysochloridae; genus Chrysochloris; species Chrysochloris asiatica. The sequence goes on along the minus strand of NW_006409005.1, from coordinate 539,498 downwards.
TAGCAAGGAGGGATGTGATTAACCTTTCAGTCTAGGAGCGAAGGGCCCTGGAACCATCACTGGAGAAGAACAGAAATCGGGACCCCACCCAGAGAAGCAGTGAGGCCTGAGATGGAGACAGAGAGGATGACATGAAGAGATGGAGTGGCTGAGGACTTGAGATCCAGGGAGGGAAGGGAACTGTGTGCTGAGGACCGTGGGGATAGAGAGGGGGCCTGTGGGGTATAACCTTTGGTTGGGTGATGATGCATGGACGGGATGCTAACTATGGCAATGAAACAATGTATGATAGAATGAGTGTACAGCTAGTGTTCCCCCATGTAAACTATCACACAATAAAAGGGGGGGTGATTAGTTTTAAAGCTTAAGTTCAAAGTAACCTTTGCTATGTCATAAATGTTCTTTATCTTGTTTGCAAAAGTATTTTTGAAACTTTTATGTTAAAGAGAAGGATACAATGAGTGAAAATGGCAAAGTGCTCATTCAGTTAATTTGCTTTGTCTCATTGACTGCGTGGAATTTTAGGTGCATTTGGCTTTGATAAAATGATAAAAATCAATTAGACAAATACAGAATTACTCTCGCTACATATAATTTTCTTTACTGATTTGTGATTAATTTGCTGACTTTTTTGCTAAAAATGTTTGAGGGTATAAATTGTCCTTGAGAGGAAAAATGTTCATAGTTTTTTATAATTTGGTTTTATATTTCACAAGTGTGCTGATCATTTCTCTTTTAATAGGAACAAAGAGAATGTCCTTGTCTCCTGCCCTTTTTCTTAGAACAGGAAGAGTTCTCTATCCATGTCTTCTTTGCATTCAGTATAAGATAGGACAGTAGAATTGCCGTTGCATTTAAATGCATTAAGTAATGTGTAGAGCAGGAAACAGTTCATGCATGGGTTCATCGTTGGAAAAGTGGCAAGAAGGAAAAAGTTTGGAGTAGGATTATTGGATATTGGTTTGAAAGCTGGCTTTCACTTACTGCACAAGACCATCTTCTTTTCAAACCTTAGTTTCCTTGACTGTAATAAAAAAGAATAGCCACTTTGCAGGTTCTTTGAGGGGGAGGCAAGACTAAGAGTATGTGGGTTAAATGTGAGTTTTC
>NW_006409005.1:526938-538291 GCF_000296735.1 Chrysochloris asiatica | reverse complement strand
TTTAAAGTGATGATAGTATTTAATCAGAAATGCTCCTTTGATTGTAAGCTGCTTTCATTTTCCTTCTAGGGTTGACAACTTTGGCTTGGGCCTTTTACTTCAATCCAAGCAGATAAAGCGCATGGTGTCTTCTTATGTTGGAGAAAATGCAGAATTTGAACGACAGTACTTAGCTGGTGAATTGGAAGTAGAGCTGACACCGCAGGTGAGATGTTTTACTAGACGTTATTTTTAATTTATTTATTATAATACTAACGTAGGCATTTATTTGATTCTTTTGAAACTTCTTTGTGCAAGTTATATTAGGTAGAGAGGATGGTATTTTGTCAAATCAAGCAATTTTGTCTGTAGATCATACCTGTTGACTTGTTAGGGAATTAATATTTTCTGCCACTGTTTATTGAAAAAGGAGGTATTTCTAGCAAAAATATCTAGGCTAAAAGATGCATTTTAAAGTACACCATTATAATATATATTGCTTTGGAAGCATGTAAAAGGAGTGGCTGAAATATTTCAAGATTGCCCATTATAATGGTCAGTTTCTACAAATCATAGCTTGTTGGATACTGGGTTGTTTTTGAGTGATTTGGACTTTCTTCCTCATGTTGTACTTCAGGAGAGTAAAGCCCATGGAGGATACCACTGCACCATCACAGAGAAGCAATGTTGGCATTAGAGCCCAGGTCTGAGCCACAGAAGGCACCAGAGCCCACGTCCGGGGAACTGATCATATGACAATAAAACCTGCAAAAACTTAGCAAATCTCCACTAATTTTCTACGTCATTTCTTAATTGATCGAGGCGTTGTCAGAGAGGAAGGCAAACCCTTTGAAACCTTTTGAGTAAAACAAAGGTTTACAGGTTGTGTTTGTTGTTTTCACATGGTCTGCCTCATCCCTGAGACTCAGCCTCCACTCTGGTTTCCGCTGTTTCACCGAGTTAGTAATAACATAATGTGGCAGAGAGATGTTTTTTATGTTCAGTAATTAAATCACAAGGTATGCTCATTTAAAGGAGCCCCGGTAGTACAAGACTTATGTGTTTGGAGGCTAACTTAAAGGTTGATGGTTTCTCTACTGGAGAAAGACCTGGCAATCTGCATAAAGATTGCAGACCAGAGAGTTGTATAGAGCAGTTCCGCTGTGTCACATGAGCATGCTATAAGTTGGGATTAACTCAAAGGTACCTTCCAACAATAATCACATATGCTAGTCTAGAGAGATCATGTGAGAGATCTACACATTGAAGTTGAGGCCTTACAGTGGTACTCATGATTACACTTGGACATTCTGAAGCATTGTTAGCTTTGTAACTAAGTATTGCACTATGCTTAATATGCACCCATTTTGCATTTAAAGTATTTTGAAAATATGCTTTTCCTTTTCACATTATAGTTCAGTATACCTGTTGTGGAGCTATTATTGAATGTTAACTTCTCAACAATCCTTTGTATCTTCTGAATGGCCTCTTATTCTGTCAGAGATCATACACATGGGAGAACAAGTTCCTTAATATTTCTTTTATGTTCTGTCTTTAAGTTGAAGGAGGCCAGTGTCTCTAGTGGCTCATAAATAATGACTCAGGCAGCTTGTTTTTCAGCCTCAGAGCCAGTGGGTAAGGGATTGGCAACATACTAGGGAGTGATTGGGAGGTTAGTGGTTGGTCCCTGAACAGGACCTCTCTACTGAATTGTTCTACTCTTGCGCCCTTGTCAAATTGGATAGAGAAGGAGTGATGTGTCCAGAGAGGGTAGAAAGTAAAACTATCTTAAAGTAAGGGGTGTCATCATGGCTGTTTTAATTATTTAATTTTTAGTAATGTTAATAATATTCACAAGACCAAAGTAGTTATCTCTTTCAGTTAGATAAGACTGAAATCTAGACTCTTATCTGCTGTTGGAGTTAAGTATTTAAAGACCTCTGTTAAATGAAAATTTGCTTTCAGATCTGAGCAATATTAACTCATTGTCATTAATACCTAAACCAGATCTTATGTCCAATTAGTCAGTCAGCTATCTTGCCAGACTGATGTAGCAAGACCATGCAAGTAACTTTCAATATTATGGAGAGTGTCAGGAAAATGTTAGGGCCAGAGATGTTCCTCTATGAAAAGCTGGGTATAAAGAAAGGCAGTATGGGTTAAGATGAGGGAGAGGAAACTTTGCCCACTAGGGAAGCAGTTTGAAATCACTGGAGCCTTGGAGGAGTAAGGGCCACTTATGGGAAAGGCAGATGAACAACCACAAGTAACAACCTAAACCTTTGCTTGCCCCAACATGTTTCTACCCTAAGCATATTTGAAGTACTCTTGGCTTTTAAGAGCCTATTTATGCTGTTGTACTTATTAGATAAAATATTTATGGGAATGATTTAAAATAAAGAAATCATAAAGCAAATTTAAAAGGAACCTTGGTAGCGTAGTGAATTTCAAGCTGGGCTGCTAACCATGAAGTCAGCACTTCGAACCTACCAGGGGAGAAAGGTATCTGCTCTGGTAAAGATTTGTATCCTCAGAATAAAACCCAAAACAGGGTCACTATGAGTCAGAACTGACTTGATGGCACACCACCACCACCACCAAAGTAAATTTAAACTGTTTTCTTTATTGATTTGCTGTTATTAATGATAAAATTTAAGCTATAACTACTTAGCATATAGTAAAGTGAAAATTTAATTTAATTACATTTAGTTATCTAATATAGATAACTAAACAAACATAATTAATGATCCAAAGTTAATTTATTAATATTAAAACCAGATAGACATAGAGTATGATGACAAGAAACCAGTGGGAGGCATGGAAATTGAAAACAAGACGATACACATGAGGCATTACATTCTTAATGTAGATTAGCAATAAAGAGATTGATGTCTGGAGAGGCTGCATCGTTTTTTATTAATTGATATCCCAATGTACAGGGTAAGTGAAATACAGTAATATACAATGTGAGGCTCTTTTTTGAATTCCAAGTCTCTACAGAGGAAGGCCACCGTTTGTTTGCTTGTCCTACTACATTGGCTTGTGTGTTGCTATGATGCCACTGATAATTTCAAGGTCACCCACAGTAAGCAGATTTCAGGGGAACTTCCAGACTAAAACAGACTAGAAAGAAGTAAGAGATGGTCTACTGAAAAACTGGCCACTGAAAACCTGATGAAGAGCAACAGAACATTGTCTGATACTGTGCTGGAAGATGAACCCCTCTTGTTGGAAGACATTCAAAATATGACTTGGAAAGAGCTGACTTGTCAAAGTAGAACTGACCTTGATGTGGTTGGAGCAAAGCTTTTGGGACCTTCATTGCTGATGGGGCATAACTCAGGATTAGAACAGCTGAAAACATCCATGAATAATCGAAACGTTGGAGAGTGCAAAGTAGGATTCTAGGAAAATTGGAAGTCTTCAGAAATGAATTGAAACACATAAATAGGCATTGTTATTGTTACTGAGTGATGTCCAGTTGGTTACACTTCATAGTGACCCTGTATAGGGTTTCTGAGGAATGACTGGTGAACTTGAATTGCTGACCTTTTGGTTCAAACCGATCTTGCAGTCTGGTGCATTTACCCATAGCGCCACCCCAGAACTCCTAATAGGCATTAGTGAGCTGAAGTGGACTCTTATTAGCTATTTTGAATCAGAGAATCGTTTGGTTTATTATTCTGGGAATGACAAATTGAAGAGGAATGTGAGAAGCTGGATTACATGAAGAGGAAAGTACACGGCACCAGGGTTGGAGGAATGCTCAGTGACAACCTGTGATACACAGATGACGCATCCTTGCTTGCTAAAAGTGAGAAGACTTGCAACACTTGCTGTTGAATATTAAAGACTACAATCTTCAGTATAGATAATACATCGGTGTAAAGAAAACAAAACATTTTCACAACTGGACCAAAAATAACTTCATGATAAGTGGAAAAAAGATTGAAATTTTGTAGAATTTCATTTTACGTGGCTCTACAAATGACACCCCTAGAAGGAGCAGTTGGGAAATCACATGATAGCAAATTTGCTGCAAAAGATCACTTTAAACTGTTAAAAAATAAATAGGTCACTTAGTCTGCCTGACCCAAGCTATGGTATTTTTAATCGACCCAGATGCATGCATGCAAAAGCTGAACAATGAATAATGAAGGCAGAAGAAAAATTGATGCCTTTGAATCATGGTGTTGGCAAAGTATATTGAATACACCACGGACTGCCAGAAAAATGAACAGATCTGTCTTGGAAGACGTATAGTCAGAATGTTCCTTAGAAGTGAGGATGGGCGAGACTTCGTTCGACTCATGTATCAGGAGGGACCAGTCCCTGGAAAAGGACATCATGCTTGGTAAAGTGAAGGGTTGGTGAAAAGAGGAAGGCCCTTGAGGAAACACACTAGCTGCCACAATAGGCTCACATAGTGTGAGTATGGCGGAGGTCCAGGCAGTGTTTCCTTCTATTGTGCACTGAATTGTGAGTTGGAACCACCTTGACAGTACCTAGTAGCAGCAGGCTGGGTAACACAAATGATTGAGCACTTGGTTACTAACTGAAAAGATGATGGTTTGAATCCACTCATAGGTATTGTGGAAAAGGTCTGGAAGTCAGCTTCCAGAAGGTCACAGAAAACTCTATTCTGAAACACACAGAGCTGTTAGGAGTCAGAATCGCCTGGTTTACCTTTTTATATGATTTTCATTGGTTTACCATTTTTGATGTAGAAACTAGAGGCTACATCTGTTAATGTTTCTGTGTCTTCATACAGAAGTGTGTGTAACTTACTCTTTATGGTGATGTTGGTTGCTTACTTCTAGGGCACACTTGCAGAGAGGATTCGTGCAGGTGGGGCTGGAGTCCCTGCATTTTACACCAGCACAGGATACGGGACCCTAATACAAGAAGGAGGGTCGCCGATCAAATACAACAAAGATGGCAGCATTGCCATTGCCAGTAAGCCAAGAGAGGTAAGAATCACTCTCATCCAGGTAACATGGGGTGTTGCTTTCATAGGACCCTGGGCAGTTCACTGGGTGAATACGTAGAAGTCACCTTTGCATGATGTTAGATGCAATTTTAACTAAAATCGTCCATCATCTACTAGTAGTTAAAACCCCTAGAAAATAAAAATCTAAGAAACTACAAAAATAAACAAGAAGAATGGGAACTGTAATCCAAATAAGATGTGTTAGTCAAGGCAGGGCTTCTGGTGTGATGCTGTAGGATAGCACTCAACCTCAAAGTTGGTTTGAACCACAAGGTCAGAGGTTCAAACTCACCAGCCACTCCTTAGAAACCTGATGTAGGCTCACTGTGACTTGAAACTGACTTGATGGCACTTAACAACAAGTCAAGATTAGTTATCTGAATGGATTTTATGGTAGATTTTAATGAGTTTAGAATAATTATACTCATCTGGAAAACTGGAGATGTAAGAGTATATTGTTAAATTTTTAATGTTCAGGCTCCATCTGTATGTAAGTGAAGGAGTAAAGAAATGAGGAAATGATAGATTTGTTTACAGTTTCAAAAAGCAGAGGACTGATTATATAAAGGAGTCCTGGTGTGGCAATGTAGGGTAAGCACTGGACTGCTAACTGCAAGGTTGATGATTCAAACTTACCAGCTGCTCCCCAGAAACCCTATGCAGTGTTGCTATGAGTCAGAACTGACTCAACGGCACTTTTCGCAACAACAATTATATAAAGTAATAATTATATAAAGGATTAAGTAGTAAGTTCACACTTAGCACTTCTAGCCTTCATTCTGTGTCTTGGAGTATATCTAAGCTTCAGACTTAACCTGTTGTTGTTAAGTGCTGCTGAGTCAGTTCCAACTCACAGCAACCCTATATATAGTTTCCAAGGAGTGACTGGTAAGGTTGAACTGCTGACCTGGTCATTCAAACCCACTTTGCAGTCCAGTGCTTTATCTCACAGCACCACAGCAGGGCTTAACCTAGTTTTATTTAAAATACTGGCTATGGGTCAGGAGTTAAGGTGTGTCACTGTAGGATCAGCATTTTACTGTGAACCATAAGGTCAACAACAACAAGGGTCAGGTGTCTTTATTTGAAGCGACTACTCTCTCATGTTAAAGAAGATCTGAACTCTGGATGTAGATATTTGAGATACTCAGACTTTAGCTGAGTTTTAAAATTATACAGGCTAATATTTTATAACTATTGAAAACACTAAAAGTGTATCTTTACAATTCTCCTTATCATACATATGGCTTAAGAGAGTTAACACAGGTTGAAAAATTACCAAGATTATTTTTAGAAAAGTGAAAACTTAGTAAATCAGAGTATCTCTTATCACTTTTATGTGTAGAGTACTTCTGTCTCTGTACCTTCATGTTTTGAGGGATGAGAAGGGATCTTTGATGTTTAATGTTTGTCTTCAGCATTGTCTTCCATTCAGGGCTTTGCTTTTCTCAGTGTGACCGACAGTGATTCCAAGTTGTTGTTTTTTAAATCATATTTTTCATTTTCTATCTTGTTTCTTTCTTTACTCTAACTAGTTTTGACAGCGTGTAAGATAGGTGCTTGTTATTTAATTGAATCTTAGTAATATAAGATAAGGGTTCCTTGAAATAATTGGGTTACTACCTTACTAGCTCGCTAGCTAGACCTTGTAGAATTAACTCATTCTGAGAAGCATAGGATATGGTGGAATCAGGCCTAATTACATGTATATATTTATACCTGGAGTCAGATGCATGCACTTAGTAGTTTTATAATTCTTTATGAATTTCCCTAGACTGTGACAAGTCATTTTTGAAATGATTCTTGTTAGCTCTTTATTTCTCTTGTTTATGGTAGGGACAGAGATAGATCAAGTCCTTCTGCTAGTGGAAGAACTGACAAGGAATGAAACAAACACGTAATGTCAAGTAGTGAAAGTGCTGTGAAGAAAACTCCATCAACTCTAGAGAGTGATCAGTGAGTGCTAGGGAGGTTGTCAGGTGAAACGTCTCTGAGGAGGTGATATTTGTAGACACCTGCATAAGGTAGGAGAACAAGCTAGGTGAATATCAGGGGTGTGACTGCTCTAGGCAAAAGGAAGACATTGTCCTATTCATAGACTAGCAGGACTGTGAGGCAGGAACAGGGTAAACAAGGCAGAGAGTGGTAGGACTGGAGGTTGATGAGAGGCAGGAGCCAGATCACACTTTACTGAGTGTAGTTAGTTGCCAGCGGAGAGTTTAGAGTTTAGACTATGAGTGGGAGAGAGACGTGATCTAAATTGTTACATTTTGTAAAGATCATTGTGGCTATTGGGTGGTGAATGTTTTGGTAGGGGGCCAAGAGGAGAAACAAGGGAGAGGTTAGTAGGTAGTAGTAGGCTAAGGTGGCAACAGTAAACATTGTGAGAAGTGGTTGGAATTGGTATGTTGATAATAAAGCCAACAGGTTTTCCTGATGATGGATTGGTTGTGGAGTGTAAGAAAAGGAAAGAATCAAGTATGTTTCATATAGAGGTGGGTGCCCAGGCTTGAAAACACAGCTTAGTTTGGGACATGGTGCATTTGAGATGCCATTAGACTCTAAGAGCAGGTACTTGGGAGGTTCAAGCTTATGGGAGAGTTTGGAATGTCGGCAAATTGTTTTTTAAACCTATGGGATTAGACAAATGTTTAGGGCCTGAGTACAGGTAGGCAAGTCCACAAACTGAGTCCTGGGCCACTTTCACATTAAGAGTTGGGAACAGGAAGAGCATCAGAGAATAGGAAAGAAAGTGAGCAGAGAGGAAGCACAGGAGAATCTGGTGTCTTGAAAGCCAAGGTAAAGTTTTAGAAGGAAGGAGTGACCCACTGTGTTAAGTACTGTGAAAATACCAGGTAGCATGAGGATTGGGAATTCTCTGTTGAATTTGGAAAAATGGATGTCATTAAGAGACCTTAAATAGTGGGTATTCTAGAGAAGAGAGGATGAAAATCCAATTTACGCTAATTCAGGAAAGAATCAAGAGGTGAGTAAGTAGAGACAGCTCTTTCAGTGAAGATAATAACTTTTTTTGACAAATCCAGTTCTTGCCCTGATTTTGAATTTTAGAATAGCTAACATTATAATAGTTGGTATGTAGCCCAAGGTTTTGAATTAGATCTCCCTGGTTTAGTCATGGGCAACGAAGTGTTCGCAGAATGGACCCAAATTTGTAAAATATGTATGTACAAGAATAATAATCAGAATGAAAAATTATAGTTCAATTCCCTGCTAGAAATGTAATCTCCCTCTTAGAAAACAAGGGCAGGGTGTGTATTGCGTAGCAGAGTAGGAGACAATAGTGCCTGCTTCAAAGATGGTGGCCAACCTCAACAGTTGGAACTGAAAACCGCAGATTTTAGGTCAGTTGTCTAGATCTGGACATAAAATATTCAACTATCATCATTTGAGTGATAATAGTTGTAATGACTTTTGAAGTTCTGTTGTTAAGTGCTGCCAAGTTGATTCCAACTCATAGCGACCCTGTATAGGGTTTCTGAAGAGCAGCTGGTGAGCTTAAACTGCCGACCTTGCAGTTCAAACGGCTTTGCAGTCTGGAGCATTAACCCATAGCACCAGATGCTAAAAAAATAATAACTTTTATGAAGCATTTAAATATCTTTAATATAATTTATTTAAGGAAGACCCCCAACGAGATGGATCAGCCAGGTGGCATCATTGATGGCGTCAAGTGTGGCAGCGGTAGTGAGGTTGGCCCAGGATCGGACATTGTTTCGTTTTGCTGTGCGTGGGGTCGCTATGAGTCGGTTCCGACTCGATGGCACCTGACAACAACCACAAGGTCACATTAATAAGATCTTCCTTCATCAAAGAGCCCCTTAGTTATTCATCTTTTCTAGCAGGAAATTATGGTAATCCCTTTTGAAAAGGCATTTCTCAAAAAGAAAATCTTTTTCTTTAAGAAAGGATTTCTGTTTCAAACCACAGTTAGAAAAGAAAATGTATCCACATGTTCTACGGTTTTCTATAAGATGCACACAGTTTGTCCACTAGGGGGTGCAGTAGGTATGAGAATGGAGTTCTCCCTTCATATGGCTCTTGCCTATGAGTGATAGACTATAATTGATGTTATTTTCTTTCTTCTTTGTTTTAATTCCTATAGATATATTCCCAAGAAGGAAAAAGCACATACTAATACATAATTTTGCTTTATGTTCTCCTTCCCCAAAACTGATTGTAGAATTAAAAAGCAGTACGTTAAGTGCTGTCGAGTCAGTTCTGACTCATAGTGACCCTGTATAGGGTTTCCAGGCAGCAACTGATGGGCAATAGCATATAAAATCTATAACCTTCAATTAGACCAGTAATATCAGAGGAGAAAACATAACTTTCAGAATAGTAGCAGAAATCTTAAAGTACCTATGAATAAATCTAAGAAAAATATCCAACTTTTATGGAGAGAAATATACAATTGTGCATTGAAGAAGGTAAAGAAAATAATTCAGTAAATGTTGTTGTTAAGTGCCGTTGAGTTGGTTCCGACTTACATCAACCACTACCAATCTTGTGGTTACTACTCAGTGCTGATCCTACAGCGTCATACCAGGAGTTAGTAAATGGAGGCCTCTATTTTTATTCAGAGAAGTCCTGTTGATGCTGTGGGCTAGGTTTTGGGGTACTAAACCACATGGTGGGTGGTTCAAATCCACTAACAGATCACCTGGGAAAAGATGAGGCTGTATGCTTCTGTAAAGATTTATAGTCTCAGAAGCTCTATATAGGGTTGTTATGAGTTGGAATCGACTTGATGGAAGTGCATTGTTATTGTTGTTAAGTACTGTCCAGTACTGACCCTGAATAGGGTTTCTGAGGAGCGGCTGGTGGGTTTGAACTGCCAGCCTTGCAGTTAGCAGTCCATTTCTTAGCCTACAGCATCGCACCAGGACTCCATGGTTGTGGGTAGTAGTATTTTACTCAAGGAGTCCATGAATGGTGCAAATTGTTAATTGCTCAGCTACTAACTGGAAGGTTGAATCCACCCAGATCTGCCTCAGAAGAAACACCTGGTGATCTGCTTCTGAAATATCAAATCCAAAAGATTGAAAACTCTATGGAGCACAGTTCTACTCTGAAATTCATAGAATCATCATGAATTGGAAACGATTTGCCAGCAACTGGTTTTGTTTTGTCTTTTAAATAATTTATCTTTATGGGTAGGATGAAAATAGCATGCCAGTTCTCTTCAAATTAATCTAAAAATTCTAGGAAGCCAATTAAAATGTCAATAGATACTACAGATTCGAGAAGATGAGTGAAGTGTTATAACTGTCTTATGTACAAAAGCAACACATTGGCTATTTCATGGAATATGTTTTTTATGGGTTAGAGGGAAAGACAAACTATTTTTCATGTTCAACATATAACTATTATACACAAATAATAAAAAATGAGTATGACCATACTTGGTCTATTCTCAGCATACAGAACTTTAAGTTACTTAAATGTACCAAGCTCTCCTTCGTCCTGGACACATGCTAATCCCTCAATTCACCTCTCACCAACTTTGACTAAGTCCCAATTGCCTAACACAATTCATCCTGAGATCTCAGTTTAGATACTTCTCCCTCTGAGACATCTTCCCTGTTGGGGCACTTCTGCCCCATTATTTACCTCAGTCAAAGCTCTTGTCACATTCAAATGGGACCTTCACAAGTTCCTGACAGTGCTCTTCTTGTCTCCTACAGGTGAGGGAGTTTAATGGTCAGCATTTTATTTTGGAGGAAGCGATTACAGGGGATTTTGCTTTGGTGAAAGCCTGGAAGGCAGACCGAGCAGGAAATGTGATTTTCAGGTAATGTGATGCTTGTGAAAAACACTGTAAGGCATTTCAGCAACTTTGATTTTCCTCAATTACAATTACAAATAACGATATTGTTGTTGTTTATTGTTAAGTGCCTTCAAGTCAGTTTTGATTCATAGTGAACCTGTATAGGAATTCCATGGAGTGGCTCATGAGTTTGAACTGCCGACCGATCTTGTGGTCCAGTGCTTATCCTATGATGCCACACCAGGATTCCCTTAGTTAACTGTCTATTTCAATGTTGTTGTTGTTGTTAAGTGCCGTCGAGTCAGTTCCGACCCATAGCGACCCTGTACAACAGGGTTTCCGAGGGTGTAAATCTTTATGGGAATAGAAAGCCTCATCTTTCTCCCGCAGAGCGGCTGGTAGTTTCAAACCACTGACCTTAAGGTTCGCAGCCCGATTCGTAACCACTACGCTAAATAGTCATTTAAAAATGGCTTCAAATCATATACACAAACATTTATGTGCAAGGCTGCTGCTCTATGCTCTGGTTCTAATTGGTGTCCATGTTGTACCATTAAATAGTTGAATCTCACCCCTGAATATGGTCGTATACAAAT
>NW_006409005.1:525241-526838 GCF_000296735.1 Chrysochloris asiatica | reverse complement strand
TGTGTGTGTGTGTGTATGGTGCTGCTGGTTGTTTGTTCCATGTAATTTTCTGTACTGAGTTCATTTTGTTTGTGGGTTTTCTTTGCATTTTCAATGATTATATACTCCTGTGTGTTTTGTGTACATAAAAAAAGGGGGGGGGGGGGGGGGAGAGAGAGGAAAGAGGAGAGAAGAGTAGAGAGGAGAGGAGAGAGAGTATATATATATATATATGCTGGAGAGGGATTTTTATACTGGTTAAAGAGGGTGGGGTTGAGAGTAGTGGAGGTAGGTGATAGGTTGACTAGGGATGCCGTGCAGGTAGAGAGAGGAAGTTCCGGTAGGTAGGAAGAGAGGTTCTGGTAAGAAGAGCTAAAGCGTGGCAAGCAGCCATTTTATTATGCACGTGTATGAGGTATTCTATCACATTTTCTTAAATTGTCAAATTTACTATGATAATTCTGGAAAGACAATTGCTAAATCATTGAAGTCAGTACTTTTCCACCTTATTTATATTTTCTAGAAGTTGCATATCAAGGGTCTGTCTGAAAAGTAAAGAACCCTAGTGGCCCATGACTTACATATTATGCAGCTAGCCACAGGTCAGCAGTTTGAGTCCACCAGTGCTCCGGGGGAGAACAATGAGGCTTTCTGCTCCTGTGAAGATTTACAGCCTTGGAAACACTTGTTATGTGCTATGGAGTCGGTTCCGACTCATAGTGACCTGTAAATCTTTATGGGAGCAGAAAGCCTCATCTTTGTCGTGTGGAACAGCTGTAGTTTTGAACTGCTGACCTTGCGGTTCGCAGCTCGATTTGTAACCACAATGCTACCAGAGCTCTGCAGGGTCAATACAAGGCAGAACTGACTCGACAGCATTCAACACCAACAGCAACTGAAAAGTTAGTTAACCTTAATAGCACACACCTTACATTCTCATTATCTTGAGAATCCCAGGTTTAACAACAACAACAAGCTTACTAAATACTTAGTATTTACTATGTTTTATAGATTATATGTTGTCATTGTTGCTAGGTGCCATTGAGTCGGTACCAACTCTTAGCGGTCATCTATGTACAACAGAACGAAACACTGCCTGGTCCTGGGACAACCTCACAATTGTTGCCACGCTTAAGCCCATTGATGCTGCCATTTTTCCAGTCCATCTTACTGGGGGTCTTCCTTTCTTTCTCTAACCCTCCACCGTACCAAACATGATATCCTTTTCCAGTGACTGGTCCCTCCTCACAATATGTCCGAAGTATGAGAGATGAAGTTTGGCCATCTGGACCTCCTAGGAGCACTCTGGCTGCACTTCTTCCAACATGAATCTGTTCTTTTGGCAGCCCATGGAACTTTCAGTATTCTCCAACACCATAACTCAAACGCATCAATTCTTCTATGGTCTTCCTTATACACTGTCCAGCTTTTGCATGCATATGAGGTTATTGAAAATACCATGGCTTGGGGCAGGTGCACCTTAGTCCTCAAGCTGATATCTTTGCTCTTCAACACTTTAAAAAGGTCTTGTGCAGCAGATTTGCCTAATGCACTATGTCGTCTGATTTCTTGACTGCTGCTTCCTTGAGTGTTGATAGTTCATACAAGAAGAATGAAG
>NW_006409005.1:522860-525016 GCF_000296735.1 Chrysochloris asiatica | reverse complement strand
TTGGGTTTGAACTACCAAGCTTGCAGTTAGCAGTCCAATGCTTATCCTACAGCACCACACCAGGACTACCCTATACAGGGTTTCCTAGACTGTACATTTTTACAAGACCATACAGCCTCATCTTTCTCCCTTGTAACAGCTGGTGGGTTTGATCCATCACCTTTTCCCTTAGCAGCCCAATACCTAACCACGGTGCCACTAGGGATTCCTTCTCAAGGACACACCTGTCCTAATACTTATCCTTGAATCTGAATGAAAGAAACATTGGTGTTGAAAAAGAGCAACTAAAAAAACTCACTTCCATCGAATCAATTCCAACTTGTAGATAGGATTTCTGAGGCTATAAATATTTATGGGAAGAGAAAGCCTCAGTTTCTCCTGCACAGCGACTGGTGGGTTTGAACTGCTGACTTTATGGTTAGCAGTCCAGTTCTATCCCACAGCAACACCATAGATCCTTTACTAAAACATATCTGTGACTTTTCACCCTCTACCAAATACATTTTCTTATCAACCTACACTGCTAGATACAAAATGTGTCTTAATTTTTATGGATAGGGGAAGTGCATTAATTTAGGAGCTGAGGAATATAAAACTCTTAGCAAATGCGGCACCGTCTTGAATATTTTACATCGCAGAGTTGGCGTGGGTGTTGCACTTTCAAAAATTTCACTAGAAAATGGTTCTCTGAATGATCTTTACAGGTGACTCACAAGTTACCAGTAACTGTTTCATTTCATTGCAGCAATATACTTCTTTTTTCACAGAGACTATAATCACTATACCTGGTCGTATGAAGGACTTGCTGTTTTTTCCTTAATATTTTAATGACAGCAAAGTGATATTCCAATTGAATGATTTAGGGAATTTTACTATAAATAGAGTAGATTTATTAATATTAGTGTCTTTGGTGAGTAAGCTATATACTGAATCTGTAAGATAGTCTCTTTTTCATTCCATCTCTTAAGAGAAGTAAGTAAATTGAATGAAGTGGATGATGTGTGTTTTTAGTTATAAAATAGCTTCAAAACTTAATTAATGGAAAATATGCATGATATGATGTACGCTCTTTTAAAAAAGATGATCATATTCTTAGTTTATGAAAATTCTTTTAATCTAAAGCATTTTAAAGCTGACAGATGTGTTTTGCTTTTGGTCTTCTTTTTTCACTTCCTTTTTTCTCCCACCCCTATTATAGGAAAAGTGCAAGGAATTTCAACTTGCCCATGTGCAAAGCAGCAGAAACCACAGTGGTAGAGGTAAGGGAACAAGAGGGTATTTTATTGAGAATTTCAAAACTTGATATTGTGTCTTAGTTAAAGAAAAACTAAAACAACTTATTTGATTTGTGGGGACAAGCAATGATGCTTTATCTCTTAAGTAGATTTTTATTTGTATATGGAAGGATTCTATTAAACATAATAGTTGAACATTTGTTGAAATGTTAGCTTTTGGGTTACCTATAACCTCAATAGAAGGTACTCTTTAAGAATTAGGCCATGAGACCAGCCATTGGTGCCTAAATGGAACAAACATTACTGGAAAAAATGACTTTTTCATATAGAGAATCCCAGGAAAATAGTAAGTTGAATCAGGAGAAGCATGTTATTTTTCTGTGGAAGCTATTGTAAAATCTTTAAGGAAAGAGGAGGATGGTACAAATAATTGCTTTGATGTGACTTTGTTTGGAACCATTAAATCAAAGCACCAGTTCACTCTCCTTTTGGACTCTTTGGGTTTGAAGGAGGCTTGCATAGTTCTCCACCACTCGGCTGTCAGTTTGTCATACTGTGGTGGCTTGCATGTTTCTGTGATGCTGGAAGATACGCCACTGGTATTTTAAATACTAGCAGGGTGACCTATCAGCAGAACTTCCAGATTAAGACACACTACAAAGAAGGACCACTTAGAGCCTTTGCAGGCTTAAGGATTTGGGATCAAAATAAGTGCTTAGACCAGAAACCTCTCATTTTGAATATATGTATTTGAACTCCAAGGGAAACATCAAAATAGACTGGAATCAAAAAGTTCTAATCATATTGGAACCACATTCTCATGAGAGTTCGAAATAGCTTTCCTTCATCAGGTTTTTGTTGTTAGGTGCCATCGAGTTGGTACCGACTCATAGCGACTTTATGCACAGCAGAATGAAACAC
>NW_006409005.1:520895-522115 GCF_000296735.1 Chrysochloris asiatica | reverse complement strand
TTCATATAACCCACCTTCTCAGATTATTTGCTCAGCATACAGGTTGAATAAGTATGGTGAAAGAATATAACCTTGTTGCACACCTTTCTTAATTTTAAACCAGTGTTTCCATGTTCTGTTCAAACAACTGCTTCTAGGTACATGTACAGATTCTTCATGAGCACAATTCAGTGTTCTGGAATACTCATCTCTCGCAATGTTGTCCGTAGCTTGTCATGATCCACACAATCATCAGGTACCGTCTAGTTATTTCTGACAAGAGACTGAAACACTGCCCAGTCCCATGTTAGCCTCACAATTGCTGTTATGTTTGAGCCCATTGTTGATTCCACGATGTAAGTTCATCTTGTTGAAGGTCTTCCTCTTTTTCTCTGACCCTCCACTTTACCAAGCTTGGTGTCCTTCTTCCGGAATGATCCCTCTGGACAACATGTCCAAAAGATAAGAAATGAAATCTCATCATCCTTATTTCTGAGGAGCATTCTGGCTGTGCTTCTTCCCAAACAGATTTTTTGTTCTTCTGACAGTCCATGGTATTTTCATTATTTTTCTCCAATTCAAATGCATCAATTATTCTACAGTCTTCCTTATTCATTGTTCAACTTTCACATTCATATGAGGCTATGGAAAACACCCTGGCTTGGGTCAGGCAAACCTTAGTCCTCAAAGTGACCTCTTTGGTCTTTAACACTTTAAAAAGGTTTTTCTGCAACTTTGCTCAATGTTTGATTTCTTGACGGCTGCCACCGTGAAATTTGATTATGGATGCACGTGAAATGACATCTTTCGTAGTTTTAAGTTTTTCTCCACTTACCATGATGTTATTTATTGGTCCAGTTGTGAGGACTTTTGTTTTCTTTACATTAAGGTGTGCAATTCATACTGAAAACTATAGTCTTTGATCTTTATCAGCAAATATTTTAAGTCCACTTTGCTTCCAGCAAACAAAGTTATGTCATCTGCATATTACAGGTTGTTAATAAATCTCCAATCCTGCTGCCATGCTCTCTCTTTTTCAGATAATCCTGATTCTCAGATTATTTGCTCAGCATGTAGATGAATGTTGTTGTTGTCAGGTGCCGTCAAATCAGAACCGACTCATAGCAACCCCATGCACAGCAGAACGAAGCAATGTCCGATCCTGGGCCAACCTCACTATGGCCGCCACACTTGATGCCATCAATGATGCCACCTGGCTGATCCATCTCGTTGGGGGTCTT
>NW_006409005.1:513238-517567 GCF_000296735.1 Chrysochloris asiatica | reverse complement strand
ACTTATGGGTCTCTAAGTTGGTTGACCCCACCTCAAAGCCAAGATCCACTGGTTAGGGTAGGATGGGGCTCTGGTGTCTGGGGTTAGTAGGACAGCCTGGCTGGCCCCTGTAGTCTCTTCCCGCTATGCAGTGTCTCCCCATAGACCTGGTCTCCAGACACCTCTCACCCCGCTGCTCTGTGGTCTGGGTTTCATTTAACACTCCACCAGGTCTGCGTAGTTCTCGCACATCGTTTAGCCGTAGCCCTCCATGATCGAAACCTTATTCATGTAGATGACTACGTATGGTGAAAGGTTATAACCCTAGCACACACCTTTCCTGATTTTAGACCATTCAGTATATCCCATTGTTCTAGTTTAATGGCTGCCTCTTGTTCTAGGTACAGGTTCCTCATGAGCAGAACCAACGATGGCAATACACATTCTTCGTAATGTTATCCATAGTTTGTTATGATATGCACAGCCTAGTCAATTAAGCACACACACACACACCAAAAACATCTTTCTGGTATTCTCTACTTTTAGCCAAGGTCCACGTGACATCAGCAATGATATCCCTGTTATCCTTCATTCCACGTCCCCATCCAAATCTGCCCTGAATTTCTGGGCGCTCCCTGTTGTTGCACTGCTGCAGCCACCTTTCAATTATCTTTAGCAAAATTTTACTTACATGTGATATTGATGATATTGTTCTCTGATTTCCACATTTCATTGGGTCACATTTCTTTTAAATGGGCACAGATATGGATTTCTTTCAATCTGTTGACCAGGTAGCTGTCTTCCAAATTTCTTGATATAAATGAATGAACTCCCCAAGTGCTGCATCAGTTTGTTGAAAGATTTCAATTTGTGTTTCATCAATTCCTGGAGTCTTATTTTTCACCATGCTTTCAGTGCAGTATTTACGGCCTTCCTTGTTCTTCTTCCTTTAGTACCATTGGTTCTTGATACTATGCTACATCTTGAAATGGTTGAGCATCAACCAGTTCTTTTTGGTACAGTGACTACCATTCCTCCCATCTTGTTTGCATCATTCAATAATTTGCCTATTGTTGTTGTTGTTAAGTGCTGTAGAGTCAGTTCCAACTCAAAGTGACCTTGTATACGGTTTCCGAGACTGTAAATCTTCTCAGGAGCAGAAAGCCTCATCTTTCTGGCAAGCAGACTCGAACCATGGACCTTGTGGCTCAAAATTCAGTGCTTTCGTATGAAGCATGGTGCTCCTATTTTGCCTGTAGAATCCCTCAATATTGAAGTCAAGGCTTGAATTTTTCCTTCAGTTGTTTCTGATTGAGAAACGCTGAATCTGTTCTTCCTTTTGGTTTTCTAAATGCAGGTTTTTATGCATTGCATTATTATACTTAATTTTGTCTTCTTGAGCTGCCTTTTGAACTTTTCTGTTCAGACCTTTTACTTCATTGATGTTTCCCTTTGCTTTAGCTTCTTTAAGTCCAAGAACAAGTTTCAGAGTCTCTTGAGACATTCATTTTTTGTCTTTTCTGTCATTTTAATGACCTTTTGCTTTCTTCATGGATGATGTTCTTAATGTCATCCCACACTCTTTTGCTTTTCAATCATTAGAGTCTATTGTGTCAAATATGTTCTTGAGTTGATCTCTAAATTCAGGGGAGCTATATTCAAGGTCATATTTTGGCTCTTGTAGCCTTGTTTTAATTCACCTTCATCCTGAACTTTCATATGAACAAGTGATGATTGGCTCCAAAGTTGGTGTTCTTGCTTTAGCTGATGCTATTGAATGTCTCCATCCTTTCTTCCTCAGATGCAGTCAGTTTGATTTCTGTGTGTTCCATCTGGTAAGGTCTGTTATGGTCTGATAACTTGACTTCTGCAGGTCTAGAAAGACCCACACACAGAGAAAAAAGCAGAAAGTAGCAAGCAAGTTTTATTAAGCTATGGATAATACACTTCTCAGAAGAGGAGAAGCGAGTGTCTCTCTTACAAGTGAGACAGAATGCTGGCTTTCTGTTCTTTCTCCTTCTTTATAGAATTTTTAGGTCATCTCCTTCAAATTTTATTTCTGATTGGTGGCAGGGTCTAGGCAACACATATTCTTTGTTTGCACTTTTTTGGTTGTCTAGCACTGCTGTTTCTTAGAAGGTGTACTGTGCTCAGTTTCCTGAAATTGTTGATTCTAATGCTAAATGTTGAGGTGAGGTTAGGCTAATTGTTAGGTTCCTACTCAGTCCCTAACAAGGTCCATGTGTATAGTCGCTGTTTGTGTTGTTGAAAAAAGATATTTGCAGTAAATAAGTCATTGGTCTTTTAAATGTTACCATTGAATCTCTAGCATTCTTTTGATCACCAAGGCTGTATTTTGCAACTACTGATCCTTCCTCTTTTTTCCTCAACTTTTGCATTACAATCACCAGTAATGATCAGTGCATCTTAATTGCATGTTTGACCAATTTCAAACTAAAGAGTTTAGTAGAATTTTTCAATTTCATCATCACTTTACTGCTTGGTGTGTCAATTTGAATAATAATGATGCTAACTGGTCTTGCCTTGTAGGCATACGGGTATTATCCTATCACACACTGTACTTCAGGATAAATCTTGAGATTTTTTTTTTAGAAGATGAATGTGATACCATTCCTCTTCAATTTGTCATTCCCAGCATAGTTAACCATGTGATTGTCTGATTCAAAATGGCCAATACTAGCCTTTTCAGCTCGCTAATGCTTAGTAATGCCAAGTCCTGGTGTGGTACTATGGGCTAATGCTCTGGACTGCAAAGTCCTTTGAACCGCAAGGTCAGTGGTTCAGGCTTACCAGCTGCTCCTTGGAAACTCTATACAGGGTTGTGATGGGTTGGGGCCTAACTTGATGGCACTGAACAACAACGACAAATGCCTAGTATGTTGCTCTTTATTTGGTCAATTTCACTTTTGATATGTTTAAGTCTTCCCAGATTCATATTTTGTACATTTCACGTTCTGAGTATTAATGGATGTTTACAACTGTTCCTTCTCATTTTGAGTTGTACCCTATCAGCAAATGAAGGTACCCAAAGCTTTGCTTCATTCATGTCATTATGGTCAACTCTACTTTGAGGAGGCAATTCTTCTCCAGTCATTTTTGAGTGCCTTCCAACTTGGGAGGTTCATCTTCCAGTACTATATCAGAACATGTTCCACTGGGTTTTTTAAATAAGGTTTCAGTGGCTAGCCATTCAGAAGTGGTCTGCCTCTCCTTCTTCCTAGTCTGTCTTTGTCTGGATGCTCTGAGGAAATGTGTCTACCATGGGTGACCCATGATACTTAAAAGACCAGTGGCATAACTTCCAGCATCACAGCAACATGCAAACCATCGTAGAAATACAAACCGACAGACAAATAAGTACCAGCGCTTTTCCTTGGGAGAGCGTTATAGGAGTCCACCTTGGGATCTAAAATCATTTTCAGAACATACATTCCTGACTTTTAACATGTTCATTGTGCTGCGTGTGGCATCCTTTGTTTCATCCATATCCATAGCCAAAGGTAGTGTTCCATTTAGGTTGTTAAGTTATTGTTAAATTCCAGCAAATCTGTTCTGACTCATAGTGACCATGTATAGAGTTTCCAAGGAGCAACTGGTAGGTTCAAACATGCGGTTAGCAGTCCAATGCTTTCCCTAATGGTAGGCTGTGATTCTGGCAGCACCGTGCCAGGACTCATTCTGGTAGTACCATAAATTTGAATTTTTTCAGCAATCAAAAGTTACAGTTCTGTTGTTTTGTAAGAAAGCAAAGTGTTATTTTTCAAGTGCTGGGGAATGTGGTATTTTCACTCCAGGCATAGTGTTTTTTTTTGCAAAAGCATTAGTATATTTTCTGCATTAAAAAGAGGTAGTATGATTTACTCTCTTGAGTTTCATTTTTAAAAATTATTTATTGAATCATCTCAGTGATTTATCCTTTGCATACATCTGTAGCATTACTGAAGAAAGGCCTAGAGCTTAAAATAGTCGACAGCTTAATATTCAGTTGATTTCGTGCAATTTTGTAAAACTGCACGAAACCAATATTTCTTCTCTGAGTACCAAAGGGCACTACCCAGGGGAAGTTCTTTTTTAAATTCTTTTATCCCTGTTATCATCTGGTTCTTTCAGCCAATTTCATTTCTTACAAGAGTAGAAAATGACCCTCTAGTGTCTGAAAATCTATAGATATTAGAAAGGAGAGATTCTCTTTTGGCTTAAGGGGAGAAGGAATCATTGAACAGACTCTGCAAATATGGTGAAGACTGTCCTGGAGCAGACTTCTCTAATCTGTCATAGCCCTTGTTTGTTACTCATGGTCCCAGTTGCACTTTAGGCTCCCTTTCAATA
>NW_006409005.1:490039-513138 GCF_000296735.1 Chrysochloris asiatica | reverse complement strand
GTTGTACGCACAGTGTTCACTGTGACCACTAGTCACATGCAGCTATTTGAGTTAATTATAATTAAATCACTTAAAAATGTAGTTCCTCAATCATACCAGCCTCATTTCAAGCTCTCATTAGCCACATGTGTTAACAGTGCCTGTGGCTACTGATTTGAACAGCACATACATAGAACCTTTTAGTTACTGCAGACAGTTCAAATGGTCAGAACTGGATTAGAAGACTCAATATGAGAGTGATATCCATTCTAGTTTAGGGACAGTAGCAGGCCAGTGACTTTCATGATAGTCTGAGTCTTGGCTTCTCTTTCCCTGTGCCTCAGTAGGAGGCACATAGGAGAAGGGGGGTTGTCCTGCATGTTTATAGGTTGAATGGTGAGAACTATGAAAAGAATTAGAACTTGAGGATGGTGCCTAGGTTGGGTGTTTCCTTATGTGGACATTCTGTTTGGACTTGGTGATTTCTGCATAGTTTGGGGTCCTGTGAGTATCCTGGACAGCTCCATGCAGTGCAGGCTCTTCTCCTCCAGCCTGTCCTGACCATGTTTTACAGTAGTCCCAGAGGATGGCAACTATGACTTGGACTCTTAAGTCCAGAATTTACAAGGAACCTTCAGAAACCAATAGATTGCCTGAATATTCTACTGCCTGTAAAATATTAACAAAAATGATAGAAACAAAACAAAACAAAAAACAACCAGAAACCAAAACCATGGCCATCAAGTTGATTGTAACTCATAGTGACCCTGTGTGGAGCTTTCAAGATGGCAAATGCTTACAGTAACAGAGAGCCTCATTTTTCTCCTTTGAAGAGCTGATGGATTTAAACTGACAACCTGGTATTTAGCAGCACAGTGCTCCCAGAGTTCCTGGATAGTCACAATGTTGTTGTTAAATACTGTCCATTCAGTTCCAACCCAAAGCAATCTGGTATATGGTTTTCAAGAAGCAGCACGATCTGGTGCCACAGTGACTAAAGCACTTGACCAAAGGCTGGTGTTTCAGTTCACTCAATGGGAGAAAATACTTGGTGATCTTCTATAAAGATTACAGTCTAGAAAACCCCATAGGGCAATTTTCCTCTGTCATAGGGCCAGTACTGGACTGCGAACCACAAGGTTGGCAGTTCAAACCTACCAGCTGCTCCCCAGAAACCCTTATATAGGGTCACTGTGAGTTGCAACCAACTCAAAGGCACTTTACAACAACACAGGCCCACTATGAATCTGAATCAACTGAGTGACTTACAAGAACCACCATCACCGTTAATTATTGGGTATTAGTTTAGAGTTCTGGTCTAGCACTGCAGGATGATGCACAGGGCCAGCCGCTCCTCAGAAAGCATAGACAGGGTCGCTGTGAGTCAGAACTGACTTGGTGGTACTTAGCAACAACAACAACAACAATGTATTAGTTGCTGCTGTATATTCACTACTTCCTTTAATCCTTAAACAACACTATGAATTAGGAGCCATAATTATCCTATTTTGCAGATGAGGACTTCAAGAGTTTAGGTTATAAGTCTGATGTCACATAGTCGATAGAGCCAGTGTGGAACCATAGGAAGACTGATTCTAGAATATCTGCTCTTCTTTATTATGTTATAAATACTCCCAAATCATCACAAATCACAAGAAATTGAACTTCAGGAAGCCCATTTCATTGCTATTAGATTCAAGCAGGGAAGGTGCTGTTTTGCCCAACATATTCTTTTCTTCTTGTTCTTCTTTGCCTCTTATTCCAATTAGGGTTTTTTCCTCCTGTAGCAACTTCCTTGGAAACGGCTTGGGGAAAACCATTATCCTCTGATCAATAGCCCCATGGATTCAGTCAGTGTTTTTCTGAAACTCTATTGTTCGTTCTGTTGTATAGCCTCTTTGAATGATACAGCTTTTCACAAATTTCCCTAAACATGGCTATTGAATGTCTATTCTAGTGTTGCCGGAACTGAAACACGGAACAACTGAAACACGGAACATTCTAAACAGGGATGGCTCCCTACTTTTCAGGCAATCAGAGAGCTTTTTACAACTGTCAGTCCATCTCCTTTCTCTTATAGGTGAAGAAGTGGAAGGCTTTTCAGTAGCCTGTTTCTTAAGGAGAGTTGTTGTTAAGTGCTGCAGATTCAGTTCTGACTCATAGCAACCCTGTATAGGAGTTTCCACAGAGTAGCTAGTAGATTTGAACCTCCAATTTGTGGTTGGCAGTCCAGAGCTTATCCTACAAAGCTACACCAACTATAGATATCTAAATTATTCAAATGATTCATGATGATTCCCTTGTTGTTGTTGTTGTTAGGCAGTTGAGTCTGGGTGACTTAGAGTGACCTCATGCGTAACAGAATGAAACATGGCCTGGTCCTGTGCCAGCGTCATAATTGTTGCTATGCTTGAGCCCGTTGCTGCTACCACTGTGCCAGTCCATCTTGTTCCTCATTTTTGTTGACCCTTCACTTTACCAAGCATGATGTCCTTCTCCAGGGACTGGTCCCGCATGATAATACGTCCAAAGTATGAGAGGAAGTCTGGCCATCCTGGCTTCCTAGGAGTGTTCTGACTGTGCTTCTTCCAACATTTGTTTATTCTTTTGGTGGTCCGTGGTACTTTCAATATTCTCCTCCAACACCATAACTCAGTAACTCCCTTGTTGTTGTTGTTAACTGCCATCGAGTTGGTTCCAACTCATAGCAACCCTGTATAGGATTTCCAATGAGCAGCTGGTTAGTTTGAACCACCAACCCTGTGGTTCAAACGGATCTTGCAGTCTGCTTTATCTGGCATCGCCACACCCAGACTCCCTTAGGCATCTTAAAATTTTTGTGCTTAGAAGTACATGACAAACACCCAAGCCACCTTTTGCTTTTTAAATTTTAACTCATAATTTCTTCCTTAATAATGTGGGAATTAATTTACAGTAAATGGCTTGTGTCAAGAAGCAAATCAGCATGTTTATCTTGAAAGAAAAAGAAAAACTTTAAATATGCACTTGGCATGAGTCATTCCTAGTTTCTTTGAAAGGGGAAAATTACTTCTTTTTGTGAACGTTTGTTTTCCTTTTTATTTGTATTCTAAAGAAACATTTGTTGTTGTTAAGTGCGTTTGAGTCGGGGTTCTGACTCATAGTAACCCTGTATAGGATTTCCAAGGAGCGGCTGGTGGGCTTGAACAAACAGCCTTGTGGTTAGCAGTGCAGTACTTATTCACAGTGCCACACCAGGACTCTAAAGAAACATATGTTTTATAAAACCAAAGAGGCGATAAACCATGTTCCTTTTCCCCTTTAACAAAATTATGAACATTATGCTTATATTTCATAAAATCTGCAGCCATTTGCACACGTCACCACAGTGTTGTGACTTAGTGACTGTAGACCAGCTGGTTGTGTCTTTCTCCTCCCTCCTAAGTATCCGCGTAGTTACTTGGGAAAATAGTACAAGTGGGTGCACATATTGGCACACATGCCAGAAAGATAGTTCCCTTTTTAGCCCAGACAGTGTTATTTGTGGACCTCTCTCCCTTTGAGTGGGTGAAGTCTCCCCTGATTAACTTTACAAGTTTAAGTGCAAAACCAGCCAAGGAATGACTCTTGGGTGCTACGTTACATTTATATAAAGCGGAGCCACAGGGCCTGGTGAGCCTTCCAAGGGAACTCATTCAGCTTCTTCTCAGGGGTCTTCCTAGCCCTGCAGTCCCTGGAAACCCCTCTATCAGTCTCCTACCAGCCTAAGTTTCTCTGGGACGTGGACCATTTCTGCATTTTTGAAAAAAGAAGCTTTTAATAGAAAATCCAGGGGGAGGGGCAGGAGCGCCTCACACAGGAGACTGTTGCTGCCTGCTTGCGCTGTCTGAAAAGGTCATCTGAGTCAGCCCCCGAAGGCTGTTGATGCTGCCTGTGACTAAAATAACCTAGTGGGTTTGCTTTACTTGGTACCGTCAGGTTTGTGCTGTGCCTGGTGGTATAAGAGAGCAGAGGCCTTTTGAAATACTTTAGCTAATTTCAGTTTTTAGTGAGAATAAATGTATTCATCCTCATGATTTAAATACACTTATATATTTATTTGCATGTGAAGGAATTGTTTTATATGGTATTTTTATCTTTATTGTGGTAAATGTATTGGTAACACAACTATTGGCTGTTTCAACAGTCTTCGCATGTAGGTTCATTGATTTTAATTATGTTCATCATGTTGTTCAGCCATGTATGTGTGATGCACACACATGCTGCGTACACATAGCATAGGTGGGTTATGAAGCATAATGATAAATTGGATGTCTGTGAACTCACCTCATACAAGAGTTAGAGTGGTGGTGGGTGGTAGTGGTGGTGGTGTGCTGTGGAGTCAATCCCAACTCATTGCAACCCTGCATAGGATTTTCAACACTGTAAATCTTTGCAGGAACAGAAAACCTTATCTTTCTCCCACACAGCAGCTGGTAGATTTGAACTGCTAACATTGTAGTTAACAGCCTGTCTTAGGCTGGGTTTCCTAGAGAAGGAAAACTAATGAAACATATATGTATAGATAGATAAGTTTATTATCAAGGAAATGGCAGAAAATTGCAGAGTCCCAGGCCCCCATTAAAAGAGAGAGAGTCCCTACTGCATGTCCATTATATTGGGAGTAGGCCACACCCCTAAGGAAGCATCCCTTCAACTGATTGGCTGGTCCTAGCGACTCACCATCAGCTAACTATGCCTGTATTAGGTTGCATCACTGTAGGAATAAGCACATCCCAACTGCTAAACCTCTGGAAATCCTCGCCTAGTCAAGCTGACATAGAATCCTAACCATTACACAGCCCAATTTGTAATCCACTACACCACCAGAGTGATGGTGTGGCGCTGTGGGCTAATGCGTCAGACTGCAAAGTCGTTTGAATTGCAAGGTCGATGGTTCAAGCTCACCAGCTGCTCCTTGGAAACCCTATACAGGGTCGTTATGGGTTGGAACTGACTCGACGGCACTTAACAACAACACCATCACATTACCAGAGTTGCTTCAAGAATTAAAGTACATATAATTCTAGTGTCTCAGTACTGTCTACCTATCTCCCTCAGAAAGGTAACCACCATCAGTTCTTTACTTTAAAACAAACTCTGGGTCATAAGGTATTGACATATGGAATATTGTTTTCTGACGTGATATCCTAAGACTTTCTGTAATACATTTTAGAAACTGTGACTTCTCTGTTCTGTACCAGTGCCTGATACATGCCATCTTCCATAGGAGATTAAGTAAAAGTATCTGAGGAATATATCTGCGGTCCTTCTAAGCAGCCATAGACTGTTTCTGACTGGTGGGTAAGGAAAGTTGATCATGAGTGTGCCATTATAATTTTTGTTTTGAATAGTTATTATGGAGAATGTTGAACATATACAAAGGTAGAAAGAAGAGTATCATGAGCCCTACCTATTTGTTTCTCCCTCCTCTCATATTCTTTCTATATGCCCCCAACTTTATATCTCAATGACATTTTAAGAGACAATTCATTAAAGCTCAGAAATTATCATGCAATGTGCAAATTTGAAGGGGTTTCAAAAAGTTCCTGGAAAAGTTCCATTACTGTTTCATTCAATTTTCCACGAACCTTTTGAAGCTCCCTCATATTTATTGAGTTTTAAGTGTGCCAGACATTTTTCTAGGTTCTAGAGATAGTTATTATATTGTTAGGTACTGTCGAGTCAGTTCCACTCCATAGTGACTCTGTGCACAGCAAGACAAAATACTTCCTGATCCTGTGCCATCCTCATACAATTGCTGCTATGCTTGAGTCCATTGCTGCTGCCATTGTGCCAGTCTATCTCATTGGAGGTCTCCCTCTTTCTTGCTGACTTTCCACTTTACCAAGCATGATGTACTTCTCCATGGACTGGTCCTTCCTGATAATATGTCTGAAGTATGAGAGGATTGCAGCCAGAGTGCTCCTTGGAGGCCAAGATGGCTAAGCTTCCTCTCTCATACTTTGGACATATTGTCCAGAGAGAACAGTAGCTGGAGAAGGATGTCATGTTGGGTAAGGTGGAGGGTCAGAGAAAAAGAGGAAGATCCCCAACGAGATGGATTGGCCAGGTGGCATCATTGATGGACTCAAGTGTGGCAGCAGTGGTGAGGTTGGCCCAGGATCGGGCATTGTTTCGTTCTGCTGTGCATGGGGTCACTATGAGTCGGTGCTGACTCGATGGCACCTGACAACAACAACAACAACAACATGAGAGGATGAAGTTGGGCCATCTTGCCTTCTAAGGAGCATTATGATTGTACTTCTTCCAATATAAATTTGTTTATTCTTCTGGCAGTCCATGGTGTCTTTACCATTCTTCTCCAACACCGTAACTCAAATGCATCAATTCTTCTATGATCTTCCTTATTCATCATCCAACTTGCACATGCATATGAGGCTATTGAAAATACTATGACTTCAGTCAGGTGCGTCTTAGTCCTCAAACTGACATCTTTCCTCTTGTATCTAGAGACACAGCAGAGAACAAAACAGAAAAATCATGGAGCTTACACTCCAATGGTCAAGATAGACAACAGATACAATAAACAAGTCAACTGCATAGAATAAGAGATATTGATAAACATTAGGGAGAAGACCCAAAGCAGCAAAAAAGTACATGAAGTATCTAGGGTTAAAAACAGACATTTTAGGTAAGAAGGCCAGATAAACTTTTAAGGAAAGACTTCTAAGAATTGAATATTATGGCTGTGCCATTTCTGTGGAGAGTGTGGCCCAAACTTGCATGCAGTGATATGAAACAAGAGTATTCTTGGTGAGTTTAAAGATCAGGGATGACATACTCTCTTCTCTTCAATGCAAGGTGGTATGCTGGGGAATTCTATGTGAGGGTGTCCCACTTATCTAGTGCTGCTATAAAAGAAATATTACAAGTGAATCACTTTAGCAAACAGAAGCTTCTTCTCTGTTTAGGAGTCTAGATGTCCAAATTCAGAGCACCAGCTCTAGGGGAAAGCCTACTCTCTCTGCAGGCTCTAGGGAAAGGTCTTGGTCTCCTTTCAACAACTATGGGCCTAGCATTCCTTGGAGATCTACATATGTGTTGGCAGAAATGTCCCTCTGATCTCTGTTTGCTTGTTTAATCTCTTTTATATCTAAAAAAGAGATAGATTCAAGATAGAACCTAACTCTCTAGGTTCTATCCTTCCTCATTAGCATAATTGCCTCTAATTCTGCCTTATTAACATTGTATAGGCTAGAATTTACAGCCCATGGAATAATTATATCAGATCACAAAATGGAAAATAATTGCATAATACCGAGAATCATGACGTAGGCAAATTGACACGTTGTTTTTTTTAGGTACACAATTTATAACAGAGGGCACCTTTATTTCCACCAGAATAGTAGTGGTATTATTTTCTTCAGAATGGAGTCTGTAAGGTCAGTGGTTCAAACTCATCAGCTGCTCCTTGGAAACCCTGTACAGGGTCACTATGGGTCAGAATTGACTTTATGGCATTTAATGACAACAGTGTTCTTCAGAGGCTATGTGAAAATATGATTTCTAGTTTTAGTGCCTACCTCCTTTCTGTGCCTACCTTGTTCTGTTTAGTGCTTACCTTATTGCGCTGTGGTGGATTGCATGTTGCTGAACAGCAGGTTCAACCATGATGGATAGGTTTCAATGGAACTTCAAGACAGACAGACTAGGGAGAAAGGTTTGGTCATCGATGTCTGAAAATTAGTCAGCGGAAGCCGTAGGAATCCCAACAGAGTATTTCCAGTGTCATTATTGGTAGATGAGTCCCCTCGGTTGGAAGGCACTCAAAATACAGAGTAGCTGCAGTAATGGATTTAGAATACCAATGATAGTGAAGATGCTCAGGACTGGGAAACATTTCATCCTGTTGTACTTGGGTCACTATGAGTTGGAATCAACTCAAAAGTAGCTGGCAACAACAACAACAATTTTAGTGCTTTTGTAATTGGTCCCAAGAGAATATTAGACTTAAATCTGACTTTAAACTCTGAGATGAATGGAAAATGTGATTTTTTTTCAATTGGCACTTCTTAGTTTTCGTGACTCTGTGGACCTGTTTGGAGAGCTTTGTGTTACAATTTGTCATGAATTAGCAGAGGTTATCAAACTGGTTGTTACTTCATTTTACAGTAGGTGGAAACAAATTTTAACCAGGAGACTATCACCACGTCAATGGTTCCTGTGAACATTTAATCTCCTCCAAGCAGGCCAATTAACGTATCAATGTTTAATAGACTTCAGTTATCTTGCTTCCTGTTTTAGAGAAAATGAAAGCGCCTAAGGGATAAACATAATTATTTTCCTCCAAAATTGCTTTTATTCTTAATCTTTAGATTACGACTGCGTTATGATACGCAATTTCAGAAGCAGTGAAACTCATGCTCTTTTCAAGAGACAGTTTAAAAAAAAAAAAAGATATACATGGGGAAAAATTTAGACTCTTTTCACATAAAGACAGATATCTATAACCATGGTGAGAAACTTCACTGACAGAGTGTTTCAAGTGCACACACATAGGTACACACATATACTGCGCAGGCAACATAGAAATCATTCACTGCTGAAAAATCTTTCATTGACATGTAGAGACATGATACATACACACTTTTTCTTCTGTGCTTTTTATTAACACTGACATGTCAGACATGTGTTTGACTTTGAAATTCATCAGCCTGGTTTCATGATATTTATGAAGACTGACATGTATGACACACGATACATGTTTTTATTATATAACAAAGGAAATATTTTTCTAAACAGCTCTACATAGGAATAACTAAGTCTTATGATAATAGATTAAAGTAAAATTAAATATCAGATGGTTTGAAGTTCAGTGCTTTAATTACCAGAAAACTTATAAAAGATCCTTAGAAAATTTTATGCTATGAAGTTATCCAGATATAGAATGCTTTGATAGATGATGGTATCCCAACCAACGAAAGTAAATAAACTTGTTGACTCTTCTTGTTTTAAAGTATGGAAGTATTAAAGATAGCTCAATTATTTTCTTGAATTTTCATGAAAGACTAGATTGGTTTTAAAACATTTGGATGCTTTTATGTAAATGTATTTAATAAAGACATTGTAGTTGAATAATTTGGTAAAATAACTTCAGTAATAGAATTACTGTTATGCTAATATTTGCTATTTTTACTGAGGAAGCAGCAAATATTAAAAACAAAAAAAAAAACAAAAAAAAAATACAACATAGACTTGGTGAAAGTCCAAGGTTAACTTCCGGTTTTGTTTTTTTTTTACATACTCTTATAGACTACAAAATCTAAATCTTACCTTAATGACCATTTACATCCAGAAGAATAGCAGAATAGAAACACAAGTTATTGATGATAAAAATGTGTTAAATGCCATTTGAATCCTGACATTTCTTGTTGCTTGGTAACAATGCAGCAATGATGTGAGACAGTTCCATTATCTCAGGTACAATGGACTTCATTGCATTGTGGGTTGAAATACCGATTACAGCAAGTCATTTGTATGCCATTATCTTTACAAAATTTTGCTATTTCCTCCTGTTAATGTGGAGATCCTAAAAGAAAAAGTCATTTTAATAATATATCCCCCTATCTTGATGGATTGGTGACTTTGATTCTAGTTATTTTTGGCTTTTTGACTTTGGGTTTATTTATAACTTTTGAGGCTTCATAGCTGTATATGTCTTATCAACCCGCACTGTATAAACTTTGGCTTTTAAATTTTACTATAAATATGCATATTTCAAATCATGCTTCTTGAGTGCTTAGTTTTTACTGAGTATCTTTTATCTCTGACCACTTGGTGGTGGTGGTGGTGGTGGAGGTGGTGGTTGTGTGCCATTCAGTCAGTTCCTACTCTGAGCAACCCTGTATAGAATTTCCACGGTTGTAAATCTTTATGGGAGCAGAAAGCCTCATATTTCTCCCAAGGAGTTGTAGGTGGATTTAAACTGCTAACCTTCCAGTTAGCAGCCCAGCTTGTAATCTACAACGTTATCAATACAGAAAAAAAAATATTTGTCAGAGAATACCAAAAAGACAAATAAACCTACTGCCATCGAGTCAATGCTTAGCCATAGTGATCCTGCATAGAGTTTCTGAGACTGTAAATCTTTATGAGAGCAGATGGCCTCATTGTCCTCCCGTGAAGTAGGTGGCCACTTGAAACTACTAACCTTTGGTAGCAGCCCAACACTTAAAACACAATACCACCAGGAAATCTTGACGAATAGTCAGATTGCGTTCATCATTCTTTTATAATACAAAGTGGTCCCAGTTTTAGAACCTTCTTTAGAAGAAAACACTTTGAGTCTTTGTAATTAGCTTAAAATGAAAGATAGATTCATGTGGTGTGGGACAGTATTTGTTCTGTGTGCAAATGTTGTTTTTAGATGCCATCAAGTCAGTACCGACTCATAGTGACCTTATGCACAGTAGAACGAAACACTGCCAAGTCCTGGATCAACCTCACAATTGCTGCCACTCTTGACCCCATTGATGCTGCCACTTTGCCAATCCGTCTCGTTGGGGGTCTTCCTCTTTATTTCGGACCCTCCACCTTACCAAACATAATATTCTTCTCCAGCAACTGGTCCCTCCTCACAATATGTCCGAAGTATGAGAGATGAAGTTTGGCCATCCTGGCCTCCAAGGAGCACTCTGGCTGCACTTCTTCCAACACAGATCTGTTGGTTCTTTCGGCAGCCCATGGTACTTTCAATATTCTCTTCCAACACCTTAACTCAAAAGCATTAATTCTTCTATTGTTGTTGTTGTTGTCAGGTGCCATCAAGTCGGAACTGACTCATAGCGACCCCATGCACAGCATTTTGGAATTCTTCTATAGTCTTCCTTATTCACTGTCCAGCTTTTGCATGCATATGAGGTTATTGAAAATACCATGGCTTGGGTCAGGCACACCTTAGTCCTCAAGCTGACATCTTTGCTCTTCAACACTTTAAAAAGGTCTTGTGCAGCAGATTTGCCTAATGCAATACGTCATTTGATTTCTTGACTGCTGCTTCTATGAGTGTTGATGGTTGATCCAAGAAGAATGAAGTTCTTGACAACTTCAGTCTTTTTTCTGTTGATAAGAATGTTATTTATTGGTCCAGTGATGAGGATTTTTGTTTTTGTTTTTTTAAATTAACATGCAATCCATACCAAAGGCTATGGTCTTTGATCTTCATCAGTAAGTATTTTAAGTCTTCTTCACTTTCAGCAAGTGATGTTATATCATCTGCAGGTTTTTAATGAGACTTCCTCCAATCATGATGCCATGTTTTTCTTCATATAACCCAGCTTCTTGGATTACATGTTCAGCATCCATGTTGAATAAGTATGGTGAAAGAATACAACCCTGTGGCACACCTTTCTTAATTTTAAACTATTCAGTATTCCCATGTTCTGTTCGTACAACTGTCTCTTGGTCCATCTACATGAACACAATTAAGTGTTCCAGAATACTCATACTTCACAATGTTGTCCATAACTTGTCAAGATCCACACAATCAAAAGCCTTTGCTTAGTCAATAAAGCACAGGTAAACATCATTCTGATATTCTCTGCCTTCAGCCAAGATCCATAGGACATCAGCAATGATATCCCTCGTTCCACGTCTTCTTCTGAATCTGCCTTGAACCTCTGGAAGTTCTCTGTTAATGTATGCTTGCAGCCATTTTCTGTATTACCTTTAGTAAAACTTTACTCTCATGGCATATCAAAGATATTGTACAATGATTTCCACATCCCATCAAGTCACCTCTCTTTGGAATGAGCACAAGTACAGATCTCTTCCAATCAGTTAGAGGGAGAGTTGTCTTCCAGATTTCTTGGCATAGATGAGTGAGTGCCTCCTGTTCCACCTAACTTACTTGAAAGAATTCCTGGTACCTTGTTCTTTGCCAATTCCTTCAATGAACCTTGGACTTTTTCCTTCAGTATCATTGGCTCTTGGTCATATGCTACCTCTTGAAATGGTTGAACATTAACCATTTCCTTTTGGTACAGTGACTCTGTGTATTCCTTCCATCTTTCTTTTGATGCTTTCTGCATCATTCAGTAATTTGCCTAGAGAATCATTCAATAATGAAAGTCGAGACTTGAATTTTGTCTTCAGTTCCCCTAGCTTGAGAAGTGCTGAGTGTGTTCTTCCCTTCCAGTTTTCTGACTCCAGATCTTTGTATATTTTG
This sequence comes from Chrysochloris asiatica, assembly GCF_000296735.1. Taxonomy (NCBI): domain Eukaryota; kingdom Metazoa; phylum Chordata; class Mammalia; order Afrosoricida; family Chrysochloridae; genus Chrysochloris; species Chrysochloris asiatica. The sequence goes on along the minus strand of NW_006409005.1, from coordinate 500,951 downwards.
TTGTAATATTTTACTTTGTCTTCTCAAACTAGCCTTTGAAATTTTCTGTTCAGCTCTTGTACTTCCTCATTTCTTTCATTTGCTTTAGCATCTTTACACTGGAGAGCAAGTTTCAGAGTCTCTTCTGACATCCATTTTGATCTTTTCCTTCTTTCTTGTCTTCTTAATGACTTTCTTCCTGTATGATGTTCTTAATGTCATCTCACAACTCTTTTGGTCTACGATCTTTAGTGTTTAATGTATCAAATCTGTTCTTAAGATGATCTCTAAATTCAGGTCTGATGTATTCAAGGTTATATTTTGGCTCTCTTGGATTTGTTTTCTTTTTCTTCAGTTTCAGTCTGAATTTGCATACAAGCAATTGATGGTCTATTCCACAATGTGACCTAGGCCTTGTTTTGGCTGGTGATATGGAGCTTTCCACTGTCTCTTTCCACAGATGTTGAAATACTACTGTGTATTCCATCTGGTGAGGTGCATGTGTGTAATTTTCTTTTATGCTGTCTAAAGAAGGTATTGGAAATGAACAAATCATTGGTTTTGCTGAATTCTATCATGCATTCTCCAGCATCATTTCTATCACCAAGGCCATATTTTCTAACTACTGATCCTTCCTCTTTGCTCCCAACCTTTGCATTCCAATCACCAGTAATGATCAATACATCTTGATTGCATGTTTGATCAATTTCAGATTGAAGAAGTTGGTAGAATTCTCGTATTTCATTCATCTTCACTGTCTTTAGTGGTTGGTGTGAAATTTGAATAATAGTGGTATTAACTGGTCTTCCCAGTTGTTGTTGTTAAGTGCCGTCGAGTCGGTTCCGACCCATAGCGACCCTGTACAGGGTTTCCGAGGGTATAAATCCTTACGGGAGTAGAAAGCCTCATCTTTCTCCTGCGGAACTGCTGGTAGTTTCGAACCGCTGACCTTAAGGTTCGCAGCCCAATTCGTAACCACTACGCTACTGTTGTTGTTGTTGAGTGCCGTCGAGTCGGTTCCGACCCATAGCGACCCTGTACAGGATTTCCGAGGGTGTAAATCCTTACGGGAGTAGAAAGCCTCATCTTTCTCCCGCGGAGCGGCTGGTAGTTTCGAACCACTGACCTTAAGGTTCGCAGCCCGATTCGTAACCACTATGCTACCAGAGCTCTATTATCCTATCACAGACAGCGTTGTACCTCATGACTGTTCTTGATATGTCCTTTTTGACAATGAATGCAACACCATTCCTGTTCAATTTGTCATTCCTGGCATAGTAAATCATTTGGTTGTCAGATTCAAAATGGCCAGTACCAGTCCATTTAAGCTCACAAATGCCTGAGATATCGATGTTATGTACTCCATTTCATTTTTGACAATTTCCAATTTTCCTGGATTCATACTTAGTACATTCCATGTTCCAATTATTAATCAATGTTTACAGCTGTTTCTTTTTATTTTGAGTTGTGCTCCATCAACAAATGAAGGTCCCACTGGCTTTGTTATTATGGGCTTTACTCCATTCGCATCATCACGGTCAACTCTACTTTGAGGAGGCAGCTCTTCCCCAGTCACATTTTCAATGCCTTCCAGTCTGAGGGGCTCATTTTCCAGCACTATATCTGACTGTGTGACTCTGCTATTCATAAGGGTTTCAGGAACTAAATATTCATAAGTAGTTCGTCTCTCCTTCTTCCTATTCTTTTTTCATCTGCAAGGTCATCTGAAACCAGTCCACTGTGGTGACCCTGCTGGTATTTAAAATACTGTGGCATAGCTTTCAGAATCACAGCAACTCACATGCTACCACAGTACGACAAACTGACAGACGAGTGGTGGTAAAGCCTACAGCACCAGTATTTCCTGGTGGTGTCTCCTTTAAGTAGTAACCAGGCCCGAGCCTGCTTAGCTTCCAAATCAGATGAGATCTGGCACATTCAGGGTGATCTAGCCATAGACTATATACAATTAGTTTATTATTATTTACAACAGAAGTCAGCAAAGTGATAGCATTTGGTTTGATTTTTTATGACCAAGAAATACAATTAGTTTTCACATTTGTAGAGTTGTTAAAAAAGAAAAAGAAGATTTGAAAGTGGCGGTATGTAGCCTGCGAAGCCTAAAATACTTTCCTGGCCCCTCACAGATGGAGTTTGGATACCTTTGATTTATACCATAATTCCTATCTTTGAAGTCTGAATATATTAGCTGTTATTCAGGATTATGTTTTAGAAGACCAATAAACTTAAGTAGAACTAGAATAATATAATGATAACTGGTTTAGAGAGAATAAAGGAAAAATAAAATAGAATAGCATGAATTTGTTTAGAAATAGTGACATGACTGTACTATTTGGTAAGCCAGAATCTGGGCAACCCTGAAGAGAGGAAGATTATATTATACACTGCAATTTACTTATCTGGTCCCAGTTACAATCTCTTTAAAACATCAATGTCTTTGTCAATGAATTTGACTTTCATGTGATATTAATTAAGTATTGATGGACTAAATTTATTAGAAGGATAGTGCTGTGGCACTGTAGGATAAGCACTGGACCATAAGGTGTTTTTGAACTTGAAACTTGGTGTTTCAAATTCACCAGCCACTCCTTGGAAACCCTATACAGAGTCACTATGAGTTGGAATCTACTTGATGGCTCTTGATGGTGCTTTATTTGTTTTACCCGTTTGATGTATACTTGAGGACCAATTTCTTGTGCACAAAGATGCGCTGTCTGATGAGTGCAGATGCTCTGTGATTATGGGGATTTCTCCAACCTGACCACTGTCCAGCCACTGACCATGGTTGAGACTCCTGCTGGCTGGCAAAGTTTCCAGGAAGTAGAGAAGTCAAACAGGTTAAGAGTCATTGTACACACTTGGGATCTGGATGAGCCCCACAGCCCTGGGTTTTTATCACTCCAGGAGCTCAACTGACCACATTCTGGAGAAAGAGAGGAAGAGGTAGAGATTTCTTGGCAGTTGTCATTGTTGTTAAGTGCTGTTGAGTCAGTTCTGACCCTTAGCGAACCTGTATAGGCAGTAGTGAGGCTAATTTTCCTAGCCTTCAGAACTGTGGCTTCCCAAAGTTTATGGGAAAATAGAATTGAAGCATAATGGAATTTTTCTGTGAACTTTTTGAAACAGCAGTGTTTGCATGTGTATGTGTATGCATAATTTTTCTTTAGTTAGAAATATAACATTTGTAGTGTTTATCTATTCATAAATTAATGTTGGGAAAATATAAATAACCCAACAATGGTTAATCCAACATTTTTCACATGTACAGTTCAGTGAAAGCAGTTAAATCATTCATGTTGTTCAGTTGTCACAAATATCTGTTGCCAAGTTTTTTTTATCATCATAAATACAAACTCAGTGCTTTCTAAACTGTACTTCGGCTTCTACCTCTCACTCCCACCACTGGTAACCACTAGTAAATTGTGATCACTATACATTTGTGATCCAGCTATTTCTTAATTGTAGATGAGGAAAACCCTGAAACCAGGATGTTAACTGGGACAGCCATGAGCTCTCTTGCCCAGTACCAGTCCTCTTAAACAATAGAAAAGACTAGAACAGCTGAACTGTATTCTAGTGAAGAGAGACAAAAGTAAATTATTTTAGTTAAATTCTCTTAGCTCCTTTTTTTTTTTGTAAACAAAGGCTCAGAAATGTCAGTTCTTGAGCATCATTCCGACTGTAGTATGCCTTCATGATTTGAAAGCATTTTCATATATATTATCTCATTTGATCTTCTTAATTAGCCAGTGAGATAGGATGAAGAGTAGTTTTATTTTAATAATTGCAAATGAGAAAACAGACTTTGTTAATTTTTTTAGACTAGGTCACTAGGAATTGAATGATTTAATGAAAAGGACACTTTCTTGGAAGAATTGGTTGAAGTTCTGACTTTCTTTCATCTGCCACTTATATAAGGGTGACTTTGTACAGCTAGGAAAAGCTGTAGACTAGAAGGAGGATATTACATCTCTAGTTGTCACAATAATACTGAAACTTATTTTTGGGATGTTATTTTTGTTAAGTGCCGTTGAGTTGGTTCAGACTCATATCAACCCTGTATAGGCTTGTGAGGCTGTAAATCTTTGCAGGACCAGAAAGTCTACTCTTCCTTCTGTGGAGTGGTTGTTGGACTTGAACTGCTGACTCTATGGTTCACAGTCTAGTGCTTATCCTACAGAACCATGGTACTCCCATATTTCTGGGATATTTACTGATACAAATTGTGAAACTCTAAAACTTTAGCGGATCAGTAAGGAAATATATGAGTTTTTATAGGCCCTTGGGTTTTATTTTTAAGTACAAATGTGAACTATCATAATTTAAATTTCTGGGTTAAAAAGAAGCCTTGATGGTGCAGGGGTTAGAGCTCATCTGCTAATCTAAAGGTCAGCAGTCTGAACCTCTCTAGTTGCTCCTTGGGAGAAGGATGTGGCAGTCTGCTCTCCTAAAGATGTACAGCTTCAGCAAGCCTGTGGAGCAGCTCTACTCTGTTCTTAGAAGGTGTCTATCAGTTGTATTGACTTGATGACAGAGGGAGTTCAAAGGATGACCAGTCTGGCTGCTATACGTGCAATGAATTTTATGGCAGCACAAAGGGAGGCGGGGAAAGCTAGCTGTGAGGAGATTGTTGCAGTGATCCAGATGAGATGTGATGGTGATGGGCACTAGGATTTGAATGGTGGAGATGGAGCTGGAGATGGAAAGGGTGATGGAATTGAGATAAAGAGAATTTTAGAAGTGGATACTATCTGATGTGATGTCTTAGATACGGAGGGCTGGGCTCTGGGGAAGGGAAGAATTCGAATGACTGCTAGACTTGCTGTGAGTCCTGGTGTGGCACCAGAGGATAAGCACTGAACCTCATGGTCTGTGGTTCAAACTCACCAACTGCTCTGGGAAACACTATAGAGGGTCACTATGAGTTGGCACCAATTGACAACACTTAAACAACAACAGACCTGCCGTGAGCACTGGCTGTCACACAATGACATGGGGACACCTAGAAAGAACACATTTTGTGAAGTTTAATTTGCTTTTTTTCAGTATTCAAGTGGTGAATTTTTTTTTTTTTTTTAAGTGGTGATGTTTTGATGCAGATGACTATGTGAGCCCAGTGCTCAAAGGAGAGATCTTGAATGGAATTATAAAATTGGGAATAATCTGCGTATTATATGAGTTACAGTCATGGACTGGAAAGGGTCACTTAGGGAAAGAGGTCACAGGACAGCCCTGAGGAATTTTGTAGTATTTTCTTTGCCATGGATATATGAAGGGCCTTCAAAAAGGCCATAGAAAAAGTCCATTATCTTTTAATTCCATTTTTTCATGAAGTCTTTGAAACTCCCTCATTTGTAAGTATGTATGTGAATGCTTAACCCACTGTGCCACCACTATGCCACCTTGAGAAAAAACAGCTCACGAATGTATGAATCCATTAGCTTACTAACTTGGACACACATAAAAATTGATGCCCACTCTTTGCCTTCATATTTTAAATGGAGTATTAATACATGATCTATTCATCTCTTTTTGGCATTAAAAATTGCATTTTTTGCCTCTGACTACATTTGCGACCTGGGACAAATGACTTTAACACAACAGCTTCTTAATAACATCTCCCTCCTATTTACCCATTAAACCGTAACCCCCACCTCTACCCCGAACCTGATGCTGTTGAGTCCATTCTGACTCATAGTGACCCTCTAAAAACCCTATAGGATAAAGTAGGACTGCCCTGTCAGGTTTCCAAGGTTATACATTTAAGGAAATGGATTGTCATATTTTCCCCCTGAGGAGATTTGGTGGTTTTGAACCACCCACCTTTGGGTTAGCAGCTGAGCACTTAACCACTGTGCCATCAGTGCTCCCGTTTGCCCACTGCACAGGTCTATTTTGAGCCCAAGTGGGGTAGGATATTAGAATGTGTTTTCTGAAGCACTAAAGAGCTGTATTCTCACTTGGATCCTTCCTGCTGTTTTGGTTAATAAACTTCAGGTGACAGTTGGCTTAGACTATGCTATAAAATGGCAGCTGGGAGGCACGCCTCCATGCCCTTTACCTGTCTTCCAAAATTCCTGAAATTCAAGTGCTTGAAAATTCCATAATGGCACTCCCCTCCAATTTCTGAAAGTCATATTTTTAAAAAATATTATTGGCTTTAATCTAGAGGTAAATGAGCTAATGACGTTCAAAGTCCATGATAATCATCCTAACTGTGTGGATCAAGCAAAATCTGTGATTTTTAAGGGAAATGTTATAGACACCCTGAAGAAAAACCCACTGCTGTTGAGTTGATTCTGACTCATAGAGACTCTACAGAACGGAATACAGTTGCTCCTTAGGACTTCTGGGACTGGATTTTAAAAATTATTATTGTTCAAGTTTTTACTGTGAATTGAGTGATAGTTTAGATGGGAGAACATAAAAATATGGAACGTGTCATGAATTTGTGTGTCATCCTTGCGCAGGGGCCATGCTAATTTTCTCTGCATAGTTCCATTTTTAGTACATGTGCTGCCGAAATGTGCACTGGGACTGTAAATCTTTAAAGGAGCAGATTGCCTCGTCATTCTTCTGTGGAGCAGCTGCTAAGCTTGAAGTTGGCAGCCTGACACTTAACCCACTGTACCACCACTCTCATACCTTGAGGGAAAACAGCTTACGAATTTATTATTCCATTAGCTTAAATTGTATGCACTTAACCATTGAGGATCACTCTCTGCCTTCGTACTTTGAATGGAATATTAATAGAAGATCTGTTTGTCTCTTTTTGTGCTTTGGTTTAAAACATTCTGATATTCTGATTTTCGATGAACATGCAAATGTGTTCCCTGGTAAAAAATACTTGCTCTTGCTGAGTATCTCACTTGACTAATTTGAATGAAAGTTAATGTTTGTTAGTTTTTGAGGCCAAGAGAAACAAAATGAATGAAAAAGTGCTTCAGATATTCATTGAGGATTTATATGCAGCCATTGCCTTCATGCATCAGAAATACCAAAGGTCCAAAGATAGATGTTTTCCATGTTTTCTTCAAGTGATGCACAATGTTACTCTAAATAAACTAGTCTGCAGGTGTCTTTTCACTGCTTCCTTATGCAAACTTGCTCTGTTGGAATTTTCTCAGAATCAGGAAAAGGTGTGTTGTGTTTGTTTTGTTCATAAAAGCTAGTTTGAAACAGGTGTTAATTTAGAGGGAAATAAGAAACGCTACAAACCAGGAATGACATAACTGTTAGAATAGAATGCAATCATTTTGCTTTTGTATTTGTTTTGCTCTGTGCTTAATTCCAAGATGAAACAAAGATCCATCATGAATCAAGAATATAGGTCACATTCTCTCCAATTGACTTTTGAAATTCAATGTTATTACACATTGTTTCTGTCTCTGAGTAACCATGTTCACATTCCATTACTTTGAAGATAATTCTGAATTCAAATCTCCTGAAGGAGAGAAGCTTAGCAAAAATGTGAAGAATTCTACTTCGTTCCATTGCTTCCCAAGGAAAGGAGCTAGGTCATTCTTTTAGAGAAGCTATTTTAAGTTCTTTAATAATTGGGGACATAGATGTAAGTTTTGCCTTGAATTGTGAAAAAAAAAAAATGTAGTTTAGAATTTCTAAATTTTGAAAAACTCTGCTAGCCCAGACAAAACTCAGGAAAGAAAAATTCTTCCTCACCAAACTCAGATGAATACAGGCTGATTCTAAAAAGCTACAGGATTAAGGCTGAGAAATTTGCCAGTTTCATTGTAATTCCAACTTCTGTCAAATTTAGGAATTTACAAAGCTCATTCATTTTGATAATTGGCTACTCAGAAACAGAATTAGACCTTTATAAATACTAAGTAGAGCATGGTGATTTTGGACAGGACTGCACACCACACAGTCAGCAGTTCGAGCGCGGCAGCTGTTCGGTGGGAGAAAGATAAGGTTTTTCTACTCTGGCAAAGATTTCCAGCTTTGGAAGCCCTGTACACTGTCATGGAATCAGAACCGACTGGAAGGTACTTAAAACAGCTGCAGCAACAAAGCAGAACTTTTAAGGCAGTTCTATAAATCATCCCCTGCTATACAGCACCACACCAGGACTCTGGTATAGCCTTAGTGGTGGTGGTGTGGTTCTGTCGAGTCGGTTCTGACTCACGGCGACTCTCTATAGGTTTTCTAAGGCTGTAAATCTTTATGGGAACAGAAGCCTCATCTTTCTCCTGTGGAGCCAGTTGGTAGATGTGAACTGCTAACCTTGCCGTTAGCTAACCAGATTTCCTTAATAGGACCCTTTGTTGTTAAAGTCCTGTTGAGTTGGTTGGTAGGTTTGAAATGCCAACCTTGAGATCGAGTGCCTTATCCTACAGGGCCACACCAGGGCTCCAATATGGCCTTGTTTTTGTTGTTAAGTGCCGTCGAGTTGATTCCGACCCATAGCGACCCTGTATAGGGTTTCTGAGGAGCAGCAGGTGAGCTTGAACCTTCAACTTTGCAGTTCAAATGGCTTTGCAGTCTGGCACATTAACCCACAGCACCACACTAGAACCCCTTAGGGCAATTTTAATTCTTCCATAAGTACAAAATTAAACATCATTATGTAATGGGGATCTCTTAAAGCTTAAAAAATAGAATAATCTCTTGAAAGCTATAAATGAGCACCTTCTTACTTAGGAAAGGGTTTCCCTGTCCCCTACAAAACAAAGTATTATGCAATAGTTTGAAATCCATGATAGAAATTTTAGCAAATACTGCCAACAGTTACTTTAAAAATGGGGCTTTTGGTTTCCTTCTCAAATAATTGTTATTGTTGTTAAATGCCATCAAGTCAGTTCCAACTTATAGCAACCCTGTATAGGGTTTCTGTGGATTAGCTGGTGATTTTGAACCACCAACCCTGCAGTTCAAACAAACCTTGTGGGCCAGTGCTTATCCTACAGTGCCACACCAGGACTTCAGTGTAGGTAGGCTCATTAAAGTCAACACTATCTTTTGAAAACCTTTTTCTCTTTAAAGCTGAGGCTAAGAAGTTTGAAATTTCAAGAGAAGAAGAATATTTTTATGGTGCCAGGCACATTTCTAGTGCCTGGTGTGGCATTGTAGAACAGGCATTGGACTGCTACCAGTGATAACCACAAGATCAGATGTTCAAACACACTAGTCCCTCATAAACCCTGTACAGGGTTGCTATAAGTCAGAATAACAACAGGCACATTTCTGAGTGCTTCACAAATGAAAACTTATTAAATCATCACAGTGACTGAAGAGACACATACTATTATTATTTCAGTTTTACAACTAAGGAAACAGAGGCACAGAATGAGTAAGTAATTTGCTTAAGATGGTCTAGTCAGTGACTGGTGAAACCAGGACTGAACACTGAAGTCTGGTTCTGGATCCTGTGCTCCTTTCTTTGTTTTCCTTCAGGTGACTTCCAGAGCTGCTGCCATCGAGTTGAACACATTGTTGTTGTTCTTGTTGTTAACGTGTCATTGAGTTGGTGTTGACTCATAGAAAGAGTTTCCAAGGAGCAGCTGGTAGGTTTGGACTGCTGACTTGGTGGTTCGAAGTCCAGTGCTGATCCTACAGCACCATAGGCTCTAGTGTCCTCATCTAATCCGATGTGTCCAGTTGTTTGAGTATCCACTCTAGTTGTTAGGTGCCATCAGGTTGGTTCTGACTCATAGTGACTCTGTGCACAATAGAATGAAACACAATGTGAGCTGTCCTCACATTGTTTGGTTTGAGCCTCCTGTTGATCCCACTGTGTCAGTCCATCTTCCTCTTTTTTGCTCACCCTCCACATTTTCAAGCATGATGTCCTTCTTCAGGGACTGGTCCTTTCTGATATCATGTCCAAAGTACTAGACACAAATTCTCACCCTCCTAAGGTCCACTTTGGCTGAACTCATTCCAAGACAGATTAGTTTTTTTCTTCAGGCAGTTCTTTCAGTGTTCTTTGCCAACACCACAATTCAAGTGTATCGCTTCTTCTATAGTGTTCCTTATGCAGTGTCCAAATTTCAATACATATAAGGCGATTGAAAACACCATGGTTTGGGTCAGGCACATCTTAGTCCTCACACTGACATCTTTGCTCTAGAACACTGTAAAGATGTCTTTTGCAGCAGGTTTGCCTAATGAAGTACGTTGTTTGATTTCTTGACTGAAAGGAGCTCTGGTAGCGTAGTGGTTATGAGTCAGGCTGCGAACCTTAAGGTCAGCAGTTCGAAACTACCAGCCTCTCTGCGCGAGACAGATGAGGTGTTCTGCTCCTATAAAGATTTGCAGCGGTGGAAACCCTGTACAGGGTCGCTATGGGTTGGAACCGACTCGACGGCTCATAACAACAACAACTCCCATGAGCATTGATTGTGAATTTGAAATCTTTGATAACTTCAGTCTCTTCTCCATTTACATAAATCCAAGCAAAATGAAATCTTTGATAACTGCAATCTTTTCTCCATGTACATGATGTTATTTCTTGGTCCAGTTGTGAGGATTTTCATTTTCTTTATATTTTGGTGGTTCTACTCTTTTCCTCATACCTAGTATCTAATCCATTTTTGAATTCTGTTCACTCTATTTTAATAACCTTTGTTTGCTGTGTGTATTCTCACATTCGTTTTCACAGAAATTTTATTTTCACTTCATGATCAAATTTGACTTCTCACTTCATGATCAGCTGCCTCTGACTTCATGCCACCCCAACTGGCTGGAACTCCTCTTGAAAAATTAATAAATTGCCTCTTTTGAGTTCCATGTTGAATATCTAGTAGACTTGATCATGCTATGAAAAAAGCCACTGCTGCATCTGACATTGTTTCTTCTATTTATCCAAAGAATCCAACAACCAACACCTTTTATGTGCTGTCTATTGTCTTTCATAAAGAAGTAAAGTTTTATTCTTTCAAGAAGTTCTCCA
>NW_006409005.1:487935-489939 GCF_000296735.1 Chrysochloris asiatica | reverse complement strand
ATATAGAGAGAGAGAGAGAGAGAGAGAGACAGTCCCGGTGTCGTGCTGTGGGTTAATGTGCCAGACTGCAAAGTTGTTTGAATTGCAAGGTTGGTGGTTCAAGCTCACCATTCGCTCCTTGGAAACCCTATACAGGGTCACTATGGGTCAGAATCAACCCGACAGCACTTAACAACAACAACATATATATATATATATAAAATGTTGTTTGCCTTCAAGTTGATTCTGTCCCATAGTTACTCTGGAAGACACTAGAATTGCACCGGTTTTTCCTAATATGGTAATCTTTACAGGAATCTGCTCCCATAAAGATTACCAGTCCTTTTCTCTTTTGGTTTAGCAGCTGAGTTCTTAACCATGGAACCCCCAAAACTCCTTTATGACTTCAATGAAGTCTATTCTGACTGTACACTGAGTTATAGCTTACCAAAACTGTGAATTGTCACCTGCAGATCTGCTTGAGAATATAGTAAAAAATATGGCTAAGTCCACAAATAATAAGGATCTACTATGTGAGACACAGTGTTTAGGGGGATAGGACTTCAGGCATTTTACACTCTCCCTCTTGGTTCACAGGTCTAAGGACATTTGTGTGGGGAGAAAAATGGGCTAGAATGGCATGTGGAGATACTCCTCATGGAACCCAGGACCATGAGGGAAATATGAAATTAGAAGCCGCTGAGACTTGATTTACTTAATTCCTATAGAGATACATATGTATTTCTTTTTGTAAAAGTTGGGTCTTATTTTATATTCTTTGAAAAATTGCATAAAATGCTTATTATTATTGTTAGTAATGACTTAGTGAATATTCCTGTTTTTATGTATGTTTATTTTCTTTGATCAAATTCCTACAAGTAGATTTCTTTTTTGCATGCCTCGACATTTAAAAAACTTTTGATACATATGGCTAAATTGCTCTCTAGAAAGGTAATTTCGGTTATAATCCCATAATGATATATAAAAGGATAATTTCTAACCATTGTTGACACCATGATTATTATACTTTAAAATATTTGTCAATTTTCTAAGTGAAAATTCTGTCCTCTTTTAATGTGCATTTCTTTGAAGACAGTATAAATCAAATATTTTTCTTTTATGTGTTGGCTATTTGTATACCCACTCCTCACTTACCAACATGATTAGGTTCCGAAGACCAGGTCATTACGTCAGCTTTGTGCTATGTGAAAGTCAGGGGCTGTGCCCCATCTTTGGTGCAGGTGTCTCCCCCTTCTTTTTCCCCTCCCATGGTCACTCACTGCCTATTAGGTACCCCTGATGCATGGGATGTGCATGCTATGTGGCACCTCTCCCCCACCACACCTTTCCCAGCACACTGGAACCCACAGGGGTTAAGGGAGGTGGTGGTGGTGGGCAGGTGTTGCCCTCTGCCAGATGATTCCCAGTGCCCATCCTGGGCAGAGACTCTGCTCATCCTCCATCTACCATGAACCCACAGATGACTTTGACTCCTTCCTGCCTTCCCTCTCTGACCTTCCTGGTACCTTTGGTTCATCACCTAGCCTCACTCTGCTGCCTGTGATTTCATATCATCCTGCCATTGCCTTGTGCCCTCCATGGCTGGAATGAGATATTGCAGATGAACAGGAGAAGGCGTCCCATGGCCGGTCAGATGCCTTCCCTCATGATCACCAGGACCTTCAGTATGTGGTTCATGGTGACCCTTGGAAGGCGCCCAGGGCCCTGTGAAGTACCTCCTGAAAAAATTTTTCAAAGTTGTCATAGATGTGAAATGTTGGATAGCAAGATAGTAAATAAATGAGGAGCAGTTGTATCTTTTTTTTGCTATCATATATATCCTTGTTGATCTTCTTCTTATTATTTTAATGGGACTGTCTTTATTTTATTTTATTTTTTTAAATGATTTATTGTGAATTATGTGATAGTTTACATGGGAGAATATTACTTTTACATTCATTCCATTGTATATCGTCTCATTGCCATGGTTACAATTCCCTCCATGCAATCCTTCACCCATGCCCC
>NW_006409005.1:474596-487233 GCF_000296735.1 Chrysochloris asiatica | reverse complement strand
AAGTGTGGGTATTCTTATGCGTATGCCCTCTCTTGTTTTCAGCTGGATGCTTCACTCTCCACTCTAGTCCTCCGTGGCTATGTCACTGACTCTGGGCCCAAGAGTCCCCAGGTCTTGCCACACCACTGGTTAATGGGACTGTCTTTAGAATGCTTCACTTTCAAGAGCTCTTGAATCTTCCATTTAGGGGAGGATTTAGTTAAAATGGAAGAAGAGGAAACATGCGACTGTAGTTGAGATCTGTGCTGTGGAGCCAGTTTCCTGGATTCCAGCCCAGTTTTTTGAGGAATCCTACAGGTTGTTTGACCTTGAGCAAGAACTTGATTTGCCTACAGTGAGTAAATTAGAGGGGTGGTGTAAACAGTTATTGCAAATGCCTTTGATCTACTTCCAAAAAATTCTCAGCCATTGAAAAATTGTGTGGAGCACATTTCTACTCGGACACACAAGACACTGCTATTAGTCAGAACCAACTTGATGGCAACTGGTTAGTAAACTAGAAAAATGCTAGTAAACTGCCATTTTGAACCCTTGGCAGTGTTCCAGTTATAGAAGTAGAGCTGGGTAAGACTTTAGAGAGAAGATAATTATGGCCAGCAGCTGCACCCACAGAACCGGTTCCTATATAATAAGCTATGAGTCAAGTGTTCTGTTGATTTGCTGTTTGGAGACATCTCTCTAGAACTTAAGGTCATGACTTCCCACAAAATAGTCTCACTGAAAATGAGGACACAGATTCTGTTCAAAAAGAGAAGGCAAGGAAGAGCCAGAGGGAATTTCTAACAGAATATAATGGTTTTGGGATCTTATGATAGTCTCTCCTAATAACCTAAAAGGTCATTAAATAATAAGGATAGGTGTGATTGACATAAGTGGAGAGAATGGTATCTAAGAAAACCATCTTATTGCTCTCTCCCTTACTTTAGCTAACAACTTTTGGCCTACTTATCAGTTTATTCCATGTTTGTATTAAGAATTTAGCTTGTGATTTTAAAGTCACTCCCATTAAAATAATAGTGACTTTCTCGTTCCTTTCAGATGCCCTTGTAAAAAATTGTAAATTTTCCCCCCTTTCAAATGTAGATCTAGTCTATAAATACTGAAGTGATAATTAGGACTTATACATGATTTTGTTTCATTAAAAAAATTAGCTGTTATTTTTTATTATATATATATATTTTTTTATTTTTTTTTATTTTTTTTTATTTTTTTTTTATTTTAGGAGTTCATTTCCAAATCTTTGTGATTCCAGAATATAGCTATAATAAGACATTTTAAACTCAGGCTCACAAATTATTTAAGTGTGAGAGGACAAATGTTAAATATTACTCACTGTCCCTTTTTGTTCTACTGGCTATAAATTTGTATCTCTCTCTCTTGCTCTCTCTCTGTCTCTGTCTCTATCTCTCTCTATATATTTTGTAAATGTGTTTCTGTGTGTATCAATGTGGTTTAAGCATGCAGCATATGGACACCTCCTAAAATTAGAATATATGCAAATATCCCAGTGGCCTTTTATAAGACCTCCAGAAAAGCCAACCAAAATTAATAAAGTGAGAGGATGTAATTGCAAAAGTGTTAACAGTTTCTTTCTGGAGTGAAGTCACAATAACACAAAGAAGCTGTCCAAGCAACATTAGGTAAGGTGCACTTTCTTGTGAGGTTTCTGAACTAGGAAAGACAGCATCTTGTATCTGTTGTAGTTACTCAGACTTAGCTTTTTTCCATTTATGATAGCTTTTTATCCAAAATTAACCTCTTTGTTCCATGTAGTAAAAGTTTGAAGCTTTCTTCTGACATTGCCATTCACATGTACCTTAAATCCTTGCACTGCTCATGGCTACCTGGATAGATCCTATCCTTCCCTGACTCCTTGCTTTTAAATTCCTGCTGCTTGGAATGCCCTCCCTGCCTTGCTTTACCTGGTCCCTTTACGGCCTTCTCAGTGAAGCTTTTCCTCTACTACTGTACTTACTAAGGATCCCTGGTGGCACAGTGGACTAAGTGCTGGGCTGCCCACCAAAAGATCAGCTGTTCAAACCTACTAGCCATGCTATGCCACAGGAGAAAAATGAGGTAGTTTGCTTCTGTAAAAACTCACACCCTTGGAAACCCTGTGTTGTTAAAAACTGTGGAGTCAGTTCTTATTCATGGTGACTCTGTGTAGGATTTCCAAGAACAGCTGGTGGGCTTGAACTGCCAACCTTGTGGTTCATAATCCAGTGCTTATCCTATAGCACCACACCAGGAGCCCCTATGGAGCAATTCAATTCTGTCCGCTAGGGCTACTATGAGCTGGAATCAACTTGATGATATTGGTCATAATATTTACAACAGTGCTACAGAGGGGAGCTGTTTATCTGTTTCTTCATTAGATTGTGGGCACCAGGTGGAAACTTTTCTTACTCATCCTTGTATTCCCAGCTTTGGTCACAATGCCAGGCACATAATAGGGATTCAGTAAATCATGTTTGAGTTACTGACCTGGCCCTTTGAAAATCTAAGCACCACTTTGGAAGTTTAGAAATGTTTTGCCCCTTTTACTTGATTGGCATCGTTATCCTGGTATAGTCAGTGGTTCTTCTCAACAGCTTTACACTTGGAACCAATTCAGGCCTTGCCAGCAGCTATTCTGAAATTCCCTTATTACTGAGACAAGTTTCCTCCTACTTCTCTGGGACCATTTTATCTCAAGGTGTGCCAGTGCTGACTGGAATAGATAATGTGTATCTGTGAATAGGCTTTTATTATCCAGCAAAAGTAAAGCAGACCATGTGGTAGTTAAATAGATATACAAAGGGTTAGGAATTGGTAGTTAGTAAACTGGCTTTATAGAGAAATGCAAATACCTGGTTAACTCAGAGAACATTGGCATAGTGAATACCGTCACAGATAGGTGTTGAAGATCGCCTAAGTGGCAGTGAATTAAAATCATGTGTTGGTCCTAACAATGTATGTCTGGAAAATAGGGAATTGATCATCTCCATCCAGAGCATTGTTCAATAGTGCAGAATTAATTCAAAAGACACTTTGGGATACTGTTCTTATCTTGTTGTTGTTAAGTGCTGTCGAGTTGGCTCCAACTCATAGCAACCCTGTAGTGTTTTCAAAGAGCAGATGGTGACTTTGAATCTCTGACCTTGTGGTTCAAATCACCCTTGTGGTCCAGTGCTTTATTTCCCAGTGCCACACCAGGACTTCCTTAAAGCCTTAATACAGAACATCTGGGGACCAAAGCAGATTTAGAGCATGCAAAGACCGGAAATAATATTGCTTTTGTTACTTAAAGTTCATCTTTGACAGTTTAGTGATGAAATGACTTTAAGTGACTTGCTTGAGAGCCTAGTGTTAGATAATGTTATAGCTGAAACCAGCATGTGGCACACTGTAGGATAAGCACTGGACTGCTATAACTGCAAGGTCAAAGCCACCAGCCACTCCTCAGAAATCCTCTACAAGGTGGCTAAGAGTTGGAACCAAGTCAATAACACTTAGCAACAATAACAATAAACTTCAAATCCAGTGTGCTTTATATCATACTCTATTGCTTCCTTATGTAGTTTTTCAGCTATAGGAAAAGTCTGTTAAATATAATACTAGAATTTTGTGGGCAGACATTCTCTCTTATAAAATATTGGGATCCATAAATTACCATTCTTTATCCACCATAGTCCCTTTTCTTTAACAGGAAAAATTATGTCAGAAAGAACTTCTAATTTTCCTTAAGTCTTTGACTACAATGTTGAGTTCCAGGAATGAGCTGTCTGAGAGAAGACAGCATTTTTGTTTCCTTACCTTGATCAGTTTTTGGGTGGTAGGATTCTGTCATTGTTGTGAGTGAAGTCCTCTGAGTTAGGCCTGACTCTACGTCTTTGATGACAGGATGTTGAAAACCACCGGAATCAAGTGATGCCAGCCATAGAGCTGACTGTGAAAACCAAACCTAAGGAAAAGTAAATGAAACTTGCTGTATCCCTGCTATTTACACTAAGGAAAAGACCATTGGATTTTAAGTGAAAACACGCTGAGAATGTGATGAATCTGTTAGCATTTAATCAGCACTTAAGATCTAACTGAAATACCAAGAGAGGAAAGAGGATAGCTTGTTTTAAAGTTTTGATTGTTTCTTTTTCCCGGTTTATTTCTACCTTACTTGCAGAGCTAAATAAGGAAAAATAAGCATAGCACTTTAATTTTCAGGTGCAAAAGTGCCACGGGTGTGGTATCTGACCTCCTCTGACTTTACAAGTCGAGTAGACTCAGCATCAGCCGAGGCGGCTGATTCCTGTGATGTTGAGATCAGACCTACCTCCACCTTCAACTTTCTTATTAACAATTTTGACACCAACTGTTCCCTCCCATGGCACTTCTTAACTTCGCTTTTGGGTTTGTTAAGTCATTGCAATGACCACACACAACTCACAGATCATGAAAAGAGTTGTTGTGGGATTTATTAGGGAAGTCACAGGTTACAATTCAGGATCAGGAACACTCGGAATACAGTTTTCTGTCTGGGCAGCTTCCTCTCAGCAGTGCCTACAGCTATGTCTGGCGTCCACAGCCCCATGGCCTCTTCCCTGCTCAGGCAAGTGTTAAAAAACTCTTTTAGCTCTTCCAATAAATGCACAGAGGTACCCCATTCTGCCAGCAAGTCTGCCTCCCCAAAGCACTCAATTTTCTTGCTTTCTGGAACAGGAATCCGACTTCGCTGTCTGTTGTCAGTGTCCTGGGTCTGCGGCCTCCACGGCTGCTGTTGCTTCTCATAATCTTTCGCTGCCTCTGGCGTCACAGCTCTTTGTGTCCTGGAGAGAGGTTCAGCCAGGAATGTCAGGCTCAAAGGACAGGTACCACTGTTGTTGTTGTTGTTAGGTGCCATTGAGTCTGTACCGACTCATAACGACCTTATGCACAGCAGAATGAAACACTGCCCAATCCAGTGTCAAGCTCACCACTGTTGCCACGTTTGAGTCCATCAATGCTGCCACTTGGCCAATCCATATCGTTGGGGGTCTTCTTCTTCTTCTCTGACCCTCCACCTTACCAAACATGATATCCTTCTTCAGTGACTGGTCCCTCTTGACAATATGTCCGAAGTATGAGAGACGAAGTTTGGCCATCTTGGCCTCCAATGAGCACTCTGGCTGCACTTCTTCCAAAACGGATCTATTGGTTCTTTTGGCAGTCCATGGTACCTTCAGTATTCTCCTCCAACATCATAACTCGAAGACATAAATTCTTCTATGGTCTTCCTTATTCACTGTCCAGCTTTCGCATGCATATGACGTTATTGAAAATACCATGGCTTGGGTCAGGCGCACCTTAGTCCTCAAACTAACATCTTTGCTCTTCAACACTTTATAAAGGTTTTGTGCAGCAGATTTGCCTAATGCAATATGTTGTTTGATTTCTTGACTGCTGCTTCCATGAGTGTTGATAGTTGATCCAAGAAGAATGAGGTCCTTGACAACTTCAATCTTTTCTCTGTTGATAAGAATGTTGTTTATTGGTCCAGTGGTGAGGATTTTTGTTTTCTTTACATTAAGAAACCATACCAAAGGCTATGGTCTTTGATCTTCATCAGTAAATGTTTTAAGTCCTCTTCACTTTCAGAAAGCAAGATTGTATCATCTGCATATTGCAGGTTGTTAATGAGTCTTCCTCCAATCCTGATGCCACATTTTTCTTCATACCGCTATAGGCTCTTCTTTTTCTTGGTGGTGGGGCAACACCTCCCATACCCTTCTACCTCTGGGATGACTTATTTGAACCCTAGCAGGATGGTAAAACTAACCAGTTCCCACACTAGGGTTCTACATACCTTATTTGTATGGTTGCATCCCAACAAAGTTGCCATCCATTTACATTATTATCCAACTATAATTGTGACCTTTGTGGGTCACAAGCACGTCACATTTGCATAGTCCTCTCCAGTCATTTGTTCTGTTGTTCCTAGGGTTGCTATGAGTCCGAATGGATGTGACGGTACCTAGCAACAACCACAAAGACTTTTATGACTGTAAGGGCCACATTAAGTAATTTACTGCAGCACATCGAGACTTAAATAGCATTCGACTTTGCTCCATGTTCAAAGCAATGAAAACATATGGAGAGCATATCAAAGATGAACTAAATCAGTGTTCTTATAATGCACCTGCTAAAAATGATTTCCAAATTGAGGAATTACTGAGTCCTTTCACATGCGAAATTGGAAAAACAGTCTCTGTTAGATTTAACAGCCATTCACTCTGCTCTGGAAATGTTACCTTTTTAACCTAATTCTACTTTGCAGTTTATATATTAAGTACTGTCTGTCTGCCCGCATTATAAAATGCTCCAAGGATGATTAATAGTCCCAAATCCAAAGAACAAGCTTGAAGAGGAACATTTTAAAGGGTCAGTTGGTATCACACATGGACAGTTTCTTTGTGACTTTAAAACCAGTCACCAACTTTTTTTGTCTCCTGTTTCTTCATAATGCTCTTCACTGAAAAAATGTTCCTAATTTAATTCTATTAATTATATCATATTTTCCTTGGGGTATGTGAAAATGGTGTAATTTTTTTCTTATTATTATAGATAAGATGGGTGCTTTGAATGAACCTGTTAGAAGTATTTTAATTCCTTTGGGTAGATGTACTCATTTTAATTATTTCTTTGGATTTGCTACAGTCCTAATAAAATTTCCTCTTAGAAAAAGCTATGGCAATGAATATTTAGACTACAGCCTGGTTGTTATTAACTCACATAGTTAATACGACTGGCTCTTCCAGTCAGATAAAGAAGTGCTACCAGAATGGACTAGATAGGTTGGACTTGGTATTAGAGACAGTGGAAATGAAAATAATGCTTATCATAAGCTGCTTCTCAATTTGTTTCAAAACATAATTCTTCTACATTACAAAGACTGTTGGGATTGTCCATGAAATAATGTTCCTATTTCATTTGAATCTGTGTGTCCTATTAGTAAAAGTTTTAATAAATTGTTATTATTATGTTAAGCACAGCATTTCTTCTGTGGAGCTGATGCTCCTTCATCACATTTTCCCTATCAGCTCATGTTTTCAGATGAGGCATTGTGGGAAGGAAGGACTGTATTTATTGTGTAATGAGAACATCAGGTTAAAAGTGGTTATCACCAACTCTGAGAAGGTTGGCAAGTGGAGAAAGGAAGATTCTTTTGGCATTTGGGGGCATCTTTGTCACATGATGGAGCCATGATGGTTCTGTGGGATGAACATTGGGCTGCTAACTACACAATTGGTGGTTCAAAACTCACCAGTCACTCCACAGAAGAAATATGAGGCTGTCTGCTTCCATAAAGATTTTCAGTCTTGAAAATCTTATGTATGATTGCTGAGAGTAGGAATTGACTTGATGGCAGTGGGATGGAGTGGGATCATTTGCTAGTGAGGTGCTGGTAGGTAGATACACTTTTTTTTTTTTTTTTTTTGGAAATATTAGACCAGGTATTATTTTACCGTATAAACTCTGATCCCATCTGAATTTCATTTAGTTAATAATGACCTATTTTGTTTTCCTTATCGGTAGAGGTAATTTTCTGTCTTCATTGTACTAACTGTTGTTTCAAGTCTTGTGTCATTCTCAAATTGGTGAATGTGTTATTTAATTTTTACCCATTTTGTTTCATACATGATATAACATAACTTGCAAAATATAGAAAATATAAAAGATAACATCAGTTGAAACTAGGGCTGTAAAATAGCAAAATAATACTAGGACTATAAAATGGAGCTAGGATTGGGATTAAAAACAGCAAGCATGAGTGGTCCACAAGATACCAAATAAAAAATAAATGGCTAATTTATATAGTTAATAGTATATGTAATTTTAACAGAATCTAATGATCAGGTAAAATACAACTATTCTTTCATAGAAAACCATACAGACCTTTAATCTCTGCTGCTCTGTTTTAATTGAAAGAAAGAGCTCATTTTATTGCACAAAAGAGAAACTGACTCGAACTAGCTTAACTTGTGTACAGATATTATTCCTGGAGGGAAATAATTATTCTTCGAATACGAAAAGAGTGGTTAGACTCCCTGAACATCATTTTTCTCAGCCAAACTTTGGATAAACATTTGGAGGTATTAAGCCTGAGATTGTCCTCTGTGACAAAGAGCAATGTAGCTTTTCAGAATTGCCAGTAGTATCCAGTCCCTTGCCCTTTTCTATAATGAGCTCAGCATGTATTCTGTGTATTCATTTAAGGCGTCTATAAAATTGTTGAGCAGGATAGAACCCAAGATATCAAACCATGAAAGCAGGGATTTCTTTTTCAATCTGGGATCTATCCTGAGGCCAACTAGGGTTGGGGGATTGGAGGGGTAGAGGAGGGTGGTTGCTGAGGGAGATGGGATCTATAGCTCGATTCCCTGAAATATTATGAAGGATTTTATATGTAAATAATTACTTTGTGTGAATAGACTTGAAGCGTTTATTAGATTCTTTAAGAAGTATTTGGTTCCCCCAAAAGTTAAGAGCTACAGCTCAGAAGATTTCCTTCTAAGAAACTGATCAAGTTTTCAAATGTTGTTATTAGGTGCCATCAAGTTAGAGCCAACTCATAGCAACTCTGTCCACAACAGAGTGAAACACTGCCAGGTCCTGTTCCACCCTCATAATTGTTGTTATGTTTGAGCCCATTGTTACTGCCACTGTGTCAATCCATCTCACTGAGGGTTTTCCTCTATTTTTGCTGACACTCTACCATGCATGATGTCCTTCTTCAGGGACAAGATGTCCAAAGTATAAGAGGACGTCTTGCTTTTCTTGCTTCCAAGGAGCAAACTGGTCATACTTCTTCCTAGACAGCTTTATTTGTTCATGTTACTTTCAATATTCTTCACCAACCTGTAATTCAAATGCATTAGCACTTCTGTGGTCTTTATTCGTCATCTAACTTTCACTTGCAAATGAGTCAATTGAAAGTACCATGGCTTAGAGCCTCATAGTTATCCCATACTTTCATGGTTCTTCAAGTGGTTATCTCTCTAGTTCTACTATGTTTACCCATCAGAGCAGGCACTTTGTTTATTTTCGTCATTGCTGTATCTTATAGGTGCTTAATGTGCTTAGGATTCTGTATTTAAAATGAATCCAAATCACATTATTCAAACATATCTATAAAACTCTTATGTAATATAGCAGACTTTGCCAGATGGTGTTTAAAATCACACACTGTTTTTTCCCTGACCTTTCAAGTTACCGTTAGGTCAGTTTTGACTCAGGACAGCCCCATGTGTTTCAGAGTGGAACTGTGCTTTTTGGGGCTGCTTTTTCAGAAGTAGATCACAGGCTCTTCTGAGGCATCTGGGTACACATGAGCCTCCCATTTTTTGGTTAATAGCCTGCTGCTTTAACCATTTGTGCTACCCAGGAGCTCCACTCCTGGTCTACCTATGTGCTAACGTGATTTGTAAGTTATTGAAGTTCACTTGACATGCGTTGATTTGGGGGGAAACTTATACTGGTGTCTAATATTATCTTTTCTCTGTTGTGATTTAATAATACATTCTAGAATTCTCACGAGGCTCCAGCTTCCTGGTGTGAAGTTTGTGTATTCTTGCATACCAACAAGTCAATTCTGACCATATTAAAGTCCTGGAGTTTCACTCTAGGATAAACTTAGGACTGCTAACCTGAAGGTCAGTGGTTCAAATCCACCAGGCACTCCTGGGCTATGTACATCAGTACTGACTCCATGGCACTTAGCAACAGCAATTGGACAGGGAAGAACTATCTCAGGGTTTCCTAGGCTGTGATCTTCAAGGGAGCAGATTGACAGATTTTTTTCTCCCATGGAGCCGCTGGTGGGTTTATGCTACCAACCTTTTGGTTAGCAACTGAGTGTTGAACCACCAGGGATCCTTTTCTGTATTCTACCTTGCCTGATTTTGAAAAGGAATACCATTTCTTCTTTTATGTGCTGATACCACTACCATTTTTTCACTTGACTCTGATCATGTCTTTAGATTCTTTAAGAACTCTGAGATCTTTTTCTGGGGTTACAGCAAGAATGAGTTCAGAGAATATAACTCTTCTCAGAATTCTGTTCTTTCTTAGCCATGTTAACTCTGCCCTTTTGTTCTATCTTATAAGGAAGTCATTAGCAAAATGGAAGCAAGCGCTCTGTTCTCCTATCTTCTGTCTTAGAAGGTATAGGTGGTGAATATCATTTCTAAATTACCCAGCAACAGTAACAACAAAGTCACTCAAGAAACCACATCATCTCATTCTAGTCTTACTTGTATCTTTTGATATTTTTCCTATTTGTTTCAAGGCCATATCTTTTGTATGAGACCTTTTAAAATTTGAAGTAAACGTTGCTATCAATGCTTTATTTATTTCTCTACATACCATTCTCTTTATCAAGATAATCTATTTTTACATTGTCAGAATGGGGTGTTAAAGTCTCTGATCCTTTGCGTTTGTTGAGAGTATGTGACTATTTCATCCTGCTTATTTTTTCTCTCTTGGAAATCTCTGTTCTTCAAAGACCAGGATGAATTTCTATGTATGCCCAGAATTCAATTTCTCTGGTCTATTACAAATCCTCATTTTCAATTGTCACTTTCTTTCAAGATTTCCATCATTTCTACTGTACCAAGCAGTGTATTCATATTGCTTAGAAGTCCAAGCTATGGTTTCCCTGACTGTTTTGTTCTGAAAGAGAAATTGTCAGAAAGCAGTACAAAAATTTTTCTGCAGAATATGATGAACAGAAGATGGCCAAATAATTGATGTCTCTCATCATATTGTTTTCTTATTTCTGGGCCAGTTTTGTCGTTTTGGTTAAATATATATTAGTTACAGCTTTGATTTGGTGAGCAGTCTATCTCTCCATAGTGTAATTTTCTTTCTCCTTATGAACATCCTTTAAATATTCTTGACTGCACTGTGTAATATTCCATTGTATGTATATACCACAATTTGTGGACACTGAGGTTGCTTCCACTTATTTGCTATGGCACTGTGGGTTAATACTCTGGACTGCAAGGTCATTTGAACCACAAGGTTGACTGTTCAAGCTCACCAGGTACTCCTCAGAAATCCTATACAGGACCACTATGAGTTGGAACTGACTTGACGACACGTAACAACAACAACATAAAGTAGCAATGGACACAGGTGTGTTTATGTCTTTTCATGCCACCTTCCCTTATTTAGACCCATCAAGAAAAGGTAGTTTGGTGAGAGTTACAAACATGGCTAGAAGAGATATATTAAATAATTCACTGCACTGCAGTGGCATTGTGAGTTAGGTGTTGGGCTGCTAACCCCAAGTAGAGCCATTCAAATCCACCAGCTGCTTCAAGGAAAAGATGAGGCTATCTGCTTTGGTAAAGACGTGTAGAGTCAGAAACCCTGTATAGGATCATTGTGAGTCAGAATTGACTTAGTGGCAATGGGCTTGGGAATTTTTGGGTAATGGCTGATAATCTTGAGGAGCTTTTTATTTGTTTGTTAACTGCTTGGATCCCCTCTTTGGTGAAGATTCTGCTTATGTCATTTGCCCATTTTGTGATTGGGTTGTTTGTCTTTTTATTGTTTATTTGTACTTTTCTATAGATTTTAGTATTAGACCTTTATCTGCAAGTCATTTCTGGAGACTTCCTTAGTCCATATGTCATCTATTAAGTCTCTTAATAAAGTATTTTCATGATTATAAGTTTCAAATTTTTATGAGGTTCCATTAATCTACTTCATCTTATTTTATTCAGGCATTTGTTATGAAGTTTGTTGTCCGGTTTTTATAAAAAATTGGGTCCCGTAGTTTTCTTGTTATATTGTCTTTCAGGGATATTAGGGTTTTAGGTTTAGTATTTAGGCCTTTGATCCATTTTGAGTAGGTTTTGGGCTGCTGTGAGGTGTGGGTCCTGTTTCATTTTTCTGCAGGTAAATTTATTAGAGACTGTTTCTGACCTACTGAATAGACTGACCCCTTGTCGAAAAAAATCAGTTGACCTTAGGTGGCTAGGTTTAATTCTGAGTTCTCAACTCTTTTTCACTGGTCTGTGTGTCTGCTGTTGAACCAATGCCTAGGTGTTTTGAGTATAGTAACTGTATAATATGTTTTAATAGCAGACATTGTGTAACCTCCTGCTTTGTTCTTTTTATTCGATATTGTTTTCACTACTTAATTTTTTTTTTTTCTTTTCCTTATTAGGTTGGTCATTAGTTTTTGTGTTTGTAAAGAATGTTGTTTGATCAATTTCAGACTGAATAAGTTGGTAAAATGAATCAATTTCATAATCACTGGCATTAGTAGTTGGTGGGTAAAGTTGAATAATAGTGGAATTAACTGGTCTTCCTTGTAGGCGTATGGCTATTTATCCTATCATGGTGTTGTGCTTTCATGACTGATTGTGATAAACTCTTTTTGATGATGAATGCAACACCATTCCTCTTCAATTTGTCATTCCTGGCTTTGTGAACCATGTGATTGTCAGATTCAAAATAGCTAATACCAGTTCATTTCTGCTCACTAACTAATGCCTAGGATACAATGTTTATGTGTTCCATTTCATTTTTGACTATTTCCAATTTTCCTAGGTTCATACTTCATACATTCTGTGTTCTGATTATTAATGGATGTTTACAGAATTAGGTAAATCTG
>NW_006409005.1:470532-473826 GCF_000296735.1 Chrysochloris asiatica | reverse complement strand
ATCATTTTCATTATATAAGTCTTTTAGGTCCTTGGTCAGTTGTCATTTCCTACCTATTTGATTGCTTTAAGATCTTGTTTTATGGTTCTTTTGTTTTTGAAGTAGTCTTTGTTAGTGTTAGTGTAAAGAGCCTGCCTGGGTGATGCAGTGAATTAAGCATTGGGCTGCTAACTGCAGGGTCTGTGCTTCAAACCCACTAGCTGCTCCCATAATGATTTACAGTCTCGGACATCCTAAGGAGCATTTTTACATTGTCCTGCAGGGTTGCAATGAGTTGGGATTAACTCAATGGCAGTGGGTGGATTTTCTTAGCGTAGAGAAATTCAGCTGCTTTTTGTGTGTTTATCTTGTATACTGCAGTGTTGATACAGCCTTTTATTTGTTCTAGAAGTTTTCTTGTGGCATCTTGAGGATCCTGTCATCTGGAAATAGAGATAGTTTTACTTCTTCCCCTCTGATTTGGATACCTTATAATTTTCTTTCTCGTTTTATTGATCCAGCTAGGATTTCCAGTTAGATGTTAAAAAAGTGTGATAATAGTAGGCATTCTAGTCTCATTCCCATTCTCAGTGGGAAGTCTTTCTACATTGAGTATTTTAATGTTGGTTATTGGCATCCTGGTGTGGTGCTGCAGGATAATGCATGGGAGCACAAGGTCTGTTTGAGCCATAAGATTGTTATTTCAAACCCACCAGCCACTCCTTGAAAACCCTATACAGGGTTGCTATGTGTCAGAACTAACGTGACAGCACTTACCAATAACCAACAACATTAGTTTAGCAAACATGTCATTATTGTATTGAGAAATTTCCCTTCTATTTCCATTTTGCTGAGAGTTTTTATCGCAAAATGGTGTTGAATTTTATTAATCCTTTGTGTGCATAAATTGATAGGATCATATGATTTTCCCCATTGTTTGATTAATGTGGTTTACATTAATTAATTTTCTGTTGTTGAACCAACCTTGTAATCCTGAAGTGAATTCCTCCTGATCATGGTGTGTCATTTTTTTCATATGCTGCTGACATCTGTTGGTTAGAATCTTGTTGGAAAAGTATGCATTGATGTTCATAAGGGATATTGGGCTGTGGTTTTCTTTTTTTGTAATGTCTTTGCCCGGAATAGTTATCAGGGTCATGCTGGCTTCATAGAAACAGATTGGTAGTGTTCCTTACTCCTATATGTTTAGAAGAGAATGAATAGGATTCATGTCAACTCTTCTCTGACTATTTGGTGGTGGTAATTGTTGTTAGGTACCACCAAGTCTGTACTGACTGATAGTGACCTTATGTACAAAAGAAGGAAACACTGCCAGGTCCTGTGCTAACCTCACAATCATTTTCATGTTTGAACCCATTGTTACTGCCGCTGTGCCAATCCATCTTGTTGGTGGTCTTCCATATTTTCGCTGACCTTCCACTTTATCAAGCACGATGTCCTTCTCCAGGGACTGGTCCCTCCTGATGACATGTCCATAGTATGAAAAACAAAGTCTTGCTATCCTGGCTTCTGAGGAGTATTCTGGTGTACTTATTCCAGCAGATTTGTTTGTTCTTTTGGCAATCTATGGTAATTTTAAGATTGTCCTCCAACACCATAACTCAAATGCATCAGTTCAATGGTCTTCCTTATACCTTGTACAACTTTCACATGCATATAGGTTATTGAAAATACCATGGATTGGATCAGGTGCACCTTAGTCCTCCAACTGACATCTTTATTCTTGTACAATTTAAAGAGGTCTTGTGTAGCAGACTTGCGTAGTGCAATCCATTGTCTGCTGATTTCTTGACTGCTGATTTCCATGAATGTTTGAGAGTGATCCAAACAAAATGACATCTTTGACAACTTCCATCTTTTCTCCATTATTTTGATGTTATGTGTGGTCCACTGGTGAGGATTTTTGTTTTCTTTACATTGAGGTGCAACCCATTGCAAAGACAGTGGTATTTGATCTTCATCAGTAAGTTTTTTGAGTAAATATTTCAGCATGTAAAGTTGTATTATCTGTATATTGCTGGTTGTTAATGAATCTTCTCCAATTCTGATACGGCATTCTTCTTAATAGAATACATCTTCTTGAATTACTTGCTTTGCATAAACATTGATTAATATGGGTAAAGAATATAACCCCGGCACACGTTTCCTAATTTTAAACTATTCGGTGTTTCCTTGTTTTCTTCAAACACTTACCTCTTCATCTGTTTACAGGTTCCTGATGATCACATTCAAATGTTCTGGGATACTCATTCTTTACAATGTTATCCATAGACTATTATGATCCACACAATTGATAGTCTTTGCATAGTCAATAAAGCACAACGAAATTGGTATTCTCTGCTCTCAGTCAAGATCCACCTGACGTTAGCAACAATATCCCTCATTCTACATCCTCATCTGAATCCAGCTTGAACTTGTGGCAGTTCCTTGTTATTGTACTTTTGTTGCCCTCTTTGAATTATCTCTAGCAAAATTTTACTTACGTATGATATTAATGATGGTGTCCAATGATTTCCGCATTCTGTTGAGTCATCTCTCTTTGTAATGAGTGCAGATATGGATCTCTTCCAGTCAGTTGACCAGGTAGCTGTGTTTCAGATTTCTTGAGATAGATGAGTGAGTGCCTCCAGTGCTGTACCAGTTTGTTGAAAGACTTCAATTTGTAGTCCATCAATTCATAGAGCCTTGTTCTTTACCAATGCCTTCAGTGCACCTTGGAATTCTTCCTTCAGTACCATTGGCTCTTGATCATATGCTACCTTTTGAAATGGTTGAACATTGACCGTTTCTTTTTGGTACAGTGAGTTTGTGTATTCCCTCTACCTTCTTTTATTGCTTTCTGCATCATTCAATATAGTGTTCCACTGGTATTCATAAGGTTTTTAATGGCTAAACATTCAAAAGTTGTCTGCCTCTCCTTCCTAGTCTGGAAGCATAACTTCCAGCATCACAACAACGTGAACGCCAACTCAGCATGACACATCGACAGACAAGCAATAGCATTAACATCATAGAATTGAGGATTTACAGTGTACTGGATAATTATATCATATTGGTCTGATCACATCATACTGCATCATGTGGTTGAATGTATTGTGTTAGATCGCATCATGCAGGCGATAACTGTGTCTTCTTATCTGCTAAACCACTGAGAATCCTGGCCCAGCCAAGTTAAAAGCAAACCTTAAACATCACACTTTAGTTTTCCTTTTTGCCATTTCATTTATTTCTCTTTTGGTCTTTATTATTTCTTTTTCTTTTTTGGTAGCTTTTGACATTTTTTTTTTTTTTTTT
>NW_006409005.1:466235-467867 GCF_000296735.1 Chrysochloris asiatica | reverse complement strand
TTTTTTTTTTTTTTTTGCGTTTGTTCATTCTGTGGCCGGGTAGTTTGTTTTGTTGTTGTTGTTGTTTTTTGGTTGTTGTTGTTGAGCACTGTTGAATCAATACTGAATCATAGCAACCCTGTATAAGGTTTTTAAGAAACAGAGGGTGGGTTTGAACCACTGACCTTGTGGTTAGCACTCCAGCACTGCATGTTGATTGTTTTTTCTTCCTTTTTGTTTCTTAGCAGTGTATTATTTAGGTTCCATTTCTTTCTCATTTATTTATTTTCCCTTTTGTTGGTTTCTAGCTTTATACATTTATGCTTAGAAGAGATGGTTGGTACAATTTCAGTAATTTAAACTTTGTTGGATTTGTTTGTGTGTATGCATTTAGTCTATTCTGTTAAACAATCCATGTATGCTAGAGAAGAATGTATATTGTTCTTGTGCTGAGTGAAATGTTCTATATGTGTCTGTTAGGTCCAATTGAATTATGGGTTACTTAAGGTCATAATGCTCACTGTTATCTTTGTAGATGTTTTGTCTATAATTGAAAGTGCTGTGTTGAAGTCCTCTACTACTGTGGGATTACCTATTTCTCCTTTAGTTGTTTATTTTGTGTATTTTGGTGCATTGCTTTTATGGAAATCTCTTGGTATGTTATATTGCATTATTCTCTTGATGATTTCAGAATTTTCCTTGTTTTTAGTTTTCAAAATTTTTATTAGAATTTGCTATGGAGCTATTACTTTTGTGTCTTTTCTTATTGGAGTTCATGGAGCTTCCTGTATTCGCAGGTTTAGTTAGCTCTCTGTTCATATCTGGGACATTCTCTATGATTATCTGTTTTTTGTTGTTTTTAAATGTTTTATTGTGAATTATGTGATAGTGTACATGGGAAAACTTTAGTTTTACATTCATCCTATTGTATATCATTTCACTATCATGGTTACAATCCCCTCCATGCATCATCACCCAACCAAAGGGTATATACTACAAGCCTGTCCCCCGGTCCTCAGCACACAGCCCTCAGCTGCTCCATCTCTCCACATCACCGTCTCCGCCTCCATCTCAGGCATCACTGCTTCTCTGGGTAGGGTCCCGCTCTTCTTCTCCCTTGATGGTCCCAGGGACCTCCGCTCCTAGACTGCAAAGTTAATCACTCCCTCCTTGCTACAAAACGTTTACCTTTATATTTCCAACCCTCACCATCAGTCCTGATAACAATTATTCACTATTGTATCACAAGAGACCTATCCGCATTTCATTTCATCAGCCCTGCCTAGACAGATTGGATACTTCTCAGTGGAGATTCTACCTTCCTCTGCACCCTCTGGATCTAGGTTTCCTCTTGAAAGCTTGTAAGCCAGTCACTTCTTGACTTTGCAGCCCCCCCCTCCCCCCATTTTGGGTAGTCAATATCCAAGTTGCCAATTCCTGTTTTCTCCATTTGTGGAGGAGGTGGGAATGATCCTTGCTGTAAGGTTTTACTCCCTCTTTTGAGCTACTGCAGCCACAGGTGTAGGTCAAGTTTATCAAATTGTATCAGATTACTATTTTTTTCCTCTTCTTTCTTCTTCTAGTTGAGCTCTGATCATCCAGTCATTGAAGCCAGGTCAAGTGGGTATTATCTGCAAGTGTGGGTGTTCTTGT
>NW_006409005.1:456011-465871 GCF_000296735.1 Chrysochloris asiatica | reverse complement strand
GAAGTATCTTCTGTTCTTCTAGCTGCTCCAGGATGATCTGCTCATCCTTTCAAGTGGAAATTTCCCACCTCTGAAGATCTGGATGTGGTTCAGGCTTTCATCTATAGTCTTATGTAATACAGAGGCTCCACAGGAAACCTCCTTCACTGGGCACGTTGTAACCCCATTTTAGGTATTCCAATCAGTTATAGGCAGAAGACAGACTTGCAAGCTGTCTATGGTGATATTTCTGGCTATTCCTTTCTCTTCACCTCTAGTGTCTATTTTATAATATAATGCAAGGAAAACCAAGATTCCAAAGATAGCCAAGCATCTTAACAGTATTCCCCACTTTTCCCCATTCCAACCATGTCTCAATCCCTGTATCCCAGAGCCTTGTTGTTCCAAGGTTGTGCATACATCATTATTTACCTCTATCCCACTTAGGCCATGCAAACCTGCCTAATTGTTCTCCCATCTGCTTTGTTCTTCCATTCCCTTCTCCTTTCTTGTATATTGCCCCCCTCCACAGCACCCAAACTATCCTGTGTCTATTCCCTACCCTGTGCTCCACCTTCCCTTCCCTCTCCTCACCCCACCCCCACATCCCAGCAACCAGCAAAAAATCCACCCCCCTTTTGTATGAGTTATTTTTCTTAGTCTTTTACAGTAGTGGTCCTATGCAGTATTTCTCCTTTTTTGACTGACTAATTTCACTCAACACAATGTCCTCAAGGTTCATCTTGTCATGCGGTGGCTTGCAGCTTCCTTGTTATTCTTCAGGGTAGCATAGTATTCCATTGTGCGCATGTACCACAGTTTGTTTATCCATTCTTCAGTTGATTGGCACTTAGGCTGTCTCCATCTTTTTGCTATTGTAAATAGTGCTGCTATGAACATTTGTGCGCATATGTCTTCTCGTGTTGTGGCTCGTATTTATCTGATTATCTCTTTAAAAATCATTCTCATGCTTTTATTGTTGTCATAGTGCTCTTGGATTCCAATAATTTTAATGTTAGATTTGTTAGTTAAATCCCATATTTCATTTTGTGTTTGTTTGCTTTTAATTATTATTTTCTCCTGTCTTGAGACTTGATATATTCAGTTATTTTGTCTTCTTGTTTATTCTGTCTTCTGTCTGTTCTGCTCTATTGTTAAATGTTTTTCTTTTTCTAATCCAGTTGTTTTTTTTTTTGTTTCAGTACCAGTGCTTTTCTTTTATTTTTGATGTTTTCAGTTTCCATATAAAATCTCTCATTTTGTTTCTCCATTTATTTCCTGTTTTGTTTTAGTTTTCTGTGTGCTTTTTGCTTTCTTTAAACATATTTAGTACCATAGTCTGAAAATTATCAATTATTTGTATTAATCTTGCCCTCCTAGAAGAACTTTCTTTGTCATGTTTTGCTTTTAACTCGTTTTTCATATCTTTAGATTTTGTGTGTTATTTTTTTGGCCGTTATCTTTGTTTTGTTACTTTAAATTATATACTCTATTTTTTATGGGAAGTGTTTCTGATTGATTTCCCTGATGGTGCCATTGTTAAGTGCCTAGCTGACAACTGAAAGGTCAGGGCCCACTTCAGATGATTCATCAGACAGATACGGAGTGCCTCTGCCAAGACTTGTTGTTGTTGTTAAGTGCCACCGAGTCAGTTCTGACTCATAGAGACAATGTATAGTGTTTCTGAGAATCATCTGGTGGATTTGAACCACCACCCTAGCAGTCCAGTGCTTATCCTACAGTATACACAAGATTCTGGAAACCCTACTGGATGGCTTCTCTCAGCCCCATGGGGTCACTGAGTCAGAATTGACCATGTGGCAGCAGGTTTGCTATCTTCTCATAAGAACCACTAGAGAGCACTTGTATCTGTTGTTTTTTTTTTCTCAGTGCTAGCTCAAGAGCTCTATCTAGATCCTTGATCTCTGGAATTCAGTTTGCATGTCTGTGTGGGGTGGGGGCAGTTAACTGGTCCTAGACACTGATGTAAATGATGGGGCTTGACTTTGTCTTTTCCTCATGGACGCTCCTGTACAGACTAGTCCATGGTGTCCCACTTGGGCCGTTTCCCTCTGTGTTGTTCTGTCAGTGTGAAGCATTCTCTTTGCCCTGCTGCCCTTGCTGTTCCTCTTGGTACTACTGCCTATCAGTCTTGAGTCTCAGGAGATGTAGCAGCACTTTCTCTCAGTGCCATCTTCTCCCTTCACACCCCTAATTACACAAACTGTGAACTCCTCTATGGCTTATTTGCACCACCTTGAAGAAATCAGGTCACAACTTCCTCAGATAACTCAGATTAACTCCTTTTCTGTGCTCCCAGTCCTGTCCCCTAATGACTGATAATCTGCAAATGCACAGGTGTTAACTGGTAGGTTCTAGCAGCTTCTCTGCCATCTCTGCTCTTCCTTTCCTCAGCTTCTGGTTTCCCCTCAACTCTCCAACATTTCAGCTGTGATTTGGAGTTCTACAGTCACAGTCTGCTTGTTTTTACTTATTAAGTGGGTCAGTTGTTAGGGGAACAACTCGGGGTCTTCCCTCACTTTGTCATCTTACTCACAGAGTATGTTTTGTTTTTTGTAAGTTTATTTTCATTGGTCATTATAGGATATCTGCTGCCTCATTCTGGGATGAGAATCAAACAACTAAGTTTAAATGTTGCTGTTAGGTGCCCTCGAGTTGGTCACAACCAATAGTGACCCTTTGCATAAACAGAACGAAATACTGCCTGGTCCTGTGCCATCCTCACAATTGCAGCTATGCTTGAACCCGTGTTTGCTGCTACTGTGCCAACCCATCTTGTTGTGGGTCTCCCTCTTTTTGCTGCCCCTCCACCTTACCAAACATGATATCCTTCTCCAGTGACTGGTCCCTCCTGACAATATGTCTGAAGTATGAGAGATGAAGTCTGGCCAGCTTGGCTTTGAAGGAGCACTCTGGTTATAATTCTTCCAACACTGATTGGTTTATTCTTCTGGAAGTCCATGGCACCTTTAATACTCTTTTCAATACCACAACTCAGTGGCATCCGTATGTCATTTGATTTCTTGACTGTTGCTTCCATGGGCGTTGATTATAGATTTAAGTGAAAAGAAATCCTTGACAACTTCAATTTTTTTCTCTATCTATCATGTTGTTTACTGATTCACAGTTGTGAGGATTTCTTTTCTCATGCCACATTATTTTTCATATGGTCCAGCTTCTCAGATTATTTGCTCACAATACAGATTGAATAAGTATGGTGAAAGGATATACATTTCCTAATTTTAAAGCATGCAGTATTCCTTCATTCTGTTCAAGTGATAGTCCCTTGGTCTATGTATAGGTTCCACATGAGCACAATACAGAGTTCTGCAATTTCCATTCTTTACAATGCTCTACACAATTCATTATGATCCGGATAATCAAATGCATTGGAAAAATTCATTGCAAAAGACCACTTTAGTGTGTTAAAAAGCCAAGTGTCCCTTTGAGGGTCAAGGTAAAACCCAACCAAAGTCATGGTATCTGTAGTTGTTTCATACACATGTGAAAGCCGGCCAATGAATAAGGAAGACTAAGTAAGAACTGATGCCTTTGAACTATGGTGCTGGTGAAGAAGACTGAATATACAATGGACTGCCAGAAGAACAAGCAAATCTGTGTTGGAAGAAGTATAACCAGAATGCTCCTTCAAAGCCAAGATGGCCACACTTCATCTCTCTACCTCAGACATTTTATCAGGAGGGACCAGTCCCTGGAGAAGGACACTATTGAACAAGAGGTCTTTGAAAAAGAGGAAGACCTTCAACAAAATGGATCAACACAAGGGTTATGACAATCAAGACCAATGAAGTGTCACTGAACACCAACTTTGTTAAATTCACATCCAAAGGTCCACAGCACCTAACTTGTCATCTTTTTTTTTTTTTTTTTATTTGTATTTGTTCATTGCCTCTCTCTTGCATTTTTCTATTGGTTCACTCCTTTTTGCTAATTTAAGATTACTTGGTGATTCTTATTACTCTAGATTTTATTTCTTGTTGTCATCTGATTTTTCATTTCTTGGAAAAAGAAGACTGTTCATCCTAAACTTTTTGAACAATACAATGACTCAGGCCACACTCTTGGATGTGGTTCTTATTCCTCCCACAGCAGCCTTCACTTTGTATGGGCATGGGCTTTTGCAGGTGTGCAGTTTCTCTAATAACATCAGGGTTGAATCCAGTTTTCTGTGTGGCTACCGTGGATTGAGGCTGTTACTAAAATAAAATAAAAAAGGACGAAGTTATCATCTTGCAGTTCCTCTATTCCCTTACCTGAAATATAAATATTTGCCAAGTAACAACATAA
This sequence comes from Chrysochloris asiatica, assembly GCF_000296735.1. Taxonomy (NCBI): domain Eukaryota; kingdom Metazoa; phylum Chordata; class Mammalia; order Afrosoricida; family Chrysochloridae; genus Chrysochloris; species Chrysochloris asiatica. The sequence goes on along the minus strand of NW_006409005.1, from coordinate 461,563 downwards.
ACATTATCACCAAGGGATTAGTTTTTATCCTTTTCCAAGATTTAAAGTAAAACTTTTATGAATTGGAAAGCAGGGAAGGGTGCAAGGGAGAGAAAGGAACCTTTTAAAGCAAAGTTCAGATCAATAACAATTAACATTTCTTAGCCTTTATTTTTCTGCTAATGGTTGAAAACAAGTTAGAAAGAGAAACCTAAAATATCTGGATTTCTAGATGTATCAGATGGTGTGCATGGGAACTGTACATAGTGCCAGGAAGAAGCCTCTGTTGGTCGTCACTAATTTTCCTCCATCTTGGTCTCATCTGAGAACACTTAGCTATGACAGTTGCTTTATAAAAAAGGCAAGTTGGGTGGAAGTCTACAGAGCGAACTAGTGTTCGATTCAGCCATTCATACACCTTTGCTTGCATGTGACACTACAGTTCACACAATGTAATATCACTTACCCACTTCTTCCCTATTTTCCCATTTCCATTCTTCCTCCTTTCCTGCCCCTTGTTCCACATGTTCTCCTTCACTATCCAGTACCCTCTATCGTGGTCAGTTTCAGAGTAGTCAACTGTGGTAGTAGGATACCATCTAGTTTTTTGGGTCCATTTGTCCCTTGGACTACTTGTTTCCATGTCTCTTTAATTTCCTTCACTCTTTGTTCTGGATAGGGAAAGATTAATAGAAGCACCTTAGCTTGGAGTCACAAGTTTTTAAGACTCTAGTTGCTGCTCACAAAAGTAGAATGAAGAACCCTGTCTTTGTGAACTGTGTTGATATCTCCCTTGACAATGGTCCCAAGCCCTGGGCCCAGTGACTCATTCAGGCAATGAGGCTTTTTTGTGTTTATTCTCCATCTTATCCACTTCTGTGTTCAGAAGGTGCAGTCTTCCATCTTTAATGAATGTTCTTGCCCTGTTTTATTTTTATTTTTTCCATACTGTGAACATTTCATTCATCCTTTTCTTTTCAGAGTTTCTTTGACTCTTATACTATTGCCTGATCTCTTTGGGTTTTCCTCCCCACTGGCTCTTACTTATTTGTAACAAGGTCACACAAAACCAACACAGAAACTTTGAAATGACTTCAACAACTATCACTAATATAGTTCTGCCTCCAGTTTTTTTTTACTTTTTTTCACAAATTGTCAGAAAACATATGTTTTCTTCATTTGGTGTGTACTTCAAATATTTTCTTCATCTGCTATTAATTCTGCTACCCAACTCTGAATTATCTTTGCTTTTTGTATAGAAGTTTCTAATACTGTTGAGTGTTGATACTGTTTTGACATATGCTGCGTATGTATTTTCTCCAGTATGAAAATCATTCATATTTGGATGACAAAGTGTGGAAATGATTGTGCTTAACTGTATTCTTTTTATCAGACCTGTTTTTCCAGAACACTTATTCATTCTATTTGTTGTGAAATGTGTAAAAGGCTCATGATGTCATTGCCCTCAGAAGTGAAGCTTTGTCTTGATGTAGTGTTTTTTGTTGAAACTGTCTTTGGTAGAACCAGAATAAAACATGATTGGTTATCATCAACATCTCTGGTGTAAATGGGGAGTACTCCTCCACTCACATCCAGTATGTTCCTTTACCCATGGAAGGGTAAAGGTAATTAGGAAACTTTTGTAATAATTAATCAGGTGATGTGAGGACCTGAACCTTTGGAGCATTATTAAGGTTGGAGTATGATTCAGAGCCTGTCTTTGAACACATAAGCAAAGGGTTTTTAAATTATTTCATAATGTTGTAACTGCTTTGAGACTGTAGATATCACAGTTTTCTTCTGTTTTATTTCTAAGATGCCTTCTTTGGTTCATTTTTAACAAATTGTGTAATTTATCAGATTTTGCCACTTTTATATTTCCTAGTTTGAAAATGACTTACTCGGTACATGTCATATCTTTCTAAAACAATGTGGTTTTTTTGTTTTTGTTTTTAGCCGTTGCTTGATTCCATTCCCCTCCCCCCAGGTTGTGTATAAAAGCAAAAGGAAAACAAACAAATATTAGCATTTCAGTGCTATTCCTTTAAGTTCTTCCTAGGAATAGAAATAATTGTACGTACCAAAGTTCATATATGTAAACATTATTTATACAAAATCTTGCATTTTATGAAACATTAAGTTATGAGTCCTCAGTGTCATTAAATATGATGAGAACACACTATTGATTCATCAAGGAGGATTACCAGTATTTATTTTACCTTTCTACTGTTATTTTGTTGTTAAGTGCTATCGAGTTAGTTCCAACTCATAGCGACTCTGTATAGGGTTGCTGAGGAGCAAATGTTGGTTTTGAACTATCGATTATATGGTTCAAACTGACATTGCAGTTGAGTGTTTATCCTATAATGTCACACCAAGACTCCTTACCTTTCCACTACTGTTGATCATGTAGATTGATTCCAACTATTATCATAAAGAATGCTGTTGTTCATAGTCTCATAAATAATACATCTTCATATATATCCTCAGGATAATGGATTAAAAGTATAAAATCATTTTTAAAGTCAAGAATTTTTTGTTGTTAGATGCCATTGAGTAGGTTCTGTTCCATATGTACAACAGAATGAAATGTGCAACAGAGTGAAACATTACCCAGTCCTGTAACATCTTCATGTCGTTACTATGCTTAGCTCATTGTTGCAGCCCCTGTGTCACATTCCCTCTTGTTGAGTGTCTTCCTCTTTTTTACTAAGCCTCTACTTTACCAAGCATGATGTCCTTTTCCAGCGACTGGTCCCCCCCCTTTATAATATGTACAAATTATGTGAGATGAAGTCTCACCGTCCTCACATCTGAGGAGCATTCTGGCTTTACTTCCTCCAAGAATGATGTGTTTGTTCTTCTGGCAGCAGTGGTGATAGTGTGCTGTGGAGTTGATTCCAAACCATAGTGACCCTGTAGAAGGTTTCTGAGCCTGCACTTCTCTATGGGCGCAGAAAGCCGCCTCAGGTAACCCATTACACTACCAGGGCTGCTGTTGTTAAGTGATGTCAACTTAGTTCCAACTCATAGCCACCGTGCATAGGGTTTCCGAGGAGTGGCTGGTGAACATGAACTGCCGACCTTGCGGTCCAGTGATTATCCTGCAGCACCACATCGGGATGCTACCTGGGCTGTCTGTGGTAATTTCAGTGTTCTTCACCAACACCATGATTTCAAAGCTTCAGTTCTTCTTTGGTCTTTGTTATTCACTGTCCAGCTGTCACATGCATATGAAACGATTGAGAATACCTAGACTGACAGATATGTGATGGGGTAATTTGATGTTGTTGTGTGCTGTTGAGTTGGTTCCAATACATAGCAATCCTGCATAGGTTTTCCAGGAGTCTTGGTGTGGCACTGTAGGATAAGCATTGGACGGCTAACCACAAGGTCAGCAGTTCAAGGCCACCAGCTGCTCCTTGGAATTGTTATACAGGGTTGCTTTAAGTCAGAACTGACTTGATTGTAAACAACAACAACAATATAGAGCTTCCACAAGAGGCTGGCAGATGTGAACCATCACCTTTATGGTTACCAGTCCAGTGCTTATCATACAGCACCACACCAGCTAGAATTGAGGAAATGTAAGGGTGTTAATGAGGCCTATTTCCTGGAAGCTTCAATGAGCTGGAAGGGGATCAACACCCTTCCTACCTCTCCCTCCTCTTCAACTGGACACCACCTCAGATGAAGAATACCAGAGGAAGATCAATACCAGAGCAAGAGAGGTTTGGAGGGGAAGTTGAGAGCACAGTGATGAGGAGTTCCTCTCACTGCCCCTCAACACATCCCCAGTTGAATCTAGTTGTACAGTTCCACCCATTTGTCTCCACCCCAGTGCCCACATGTTTACTGATTCTTTCTTGGAGTTTTTGCTTAATTTTGGTTAAGACCCTGCTGTTTATTAAAGAAGATAGATTTTATCTACTATGTCCTGGTCTTTTTTCTCAGCTACTTGGGAACATTGCATAGTAACTCAAATGTCTTCTATGATTCCTTGTAATATTCCTTTGGAGTTCTGGTATGGTACTGCAGGATAATGCACTGGACCGCAAGATTGGTTTGAACCATAAGGTCAGTGGTTCAAACCCACCAGTATCTCCTCAGAAACCCTATATAGGGTAGCTATGAGTCGGAACCAACTCAAAGGCACTTAACAACAACAACATTCTTCATTTAGCAGGGACCTAGTGAAGATGTGTATAGCACAAGGGGCTGCTTAGTCAAACCTCAAAAGCTGTGGGAGGATTGACTTAAGAGACCAGTTGGAATTCAACTACCCTTTTACAAGTCAGTTAAGTCCTGGGATGGCGCTGTACGATCCACACTGGACTGCTAACATCAAGGGTGGTAGTTCAAAACCACCAGCCATGCCTAGGAAACCTTATACAGGGTTGCTATGAGTCAGAACTGACATGATACTTAACAACAACAACAATTATTTGTGTGAGTGTGATATCTATTAAGCTGAGTACTGACAATCAAGATTTTGTTTTGGCACCAGAAATCCAATTCTTGACCACAACAATGTAGACTTTAGCTTTTCTGGATCCTTATACAAAAATTTTACATTTATAAATTTTTTTCTCTAGTCCTTTTTAAAAAATAAGAATTTTAAATTGACTGATTTAACTTTTCCTATTCTTATAAAATGTCCTTTTGCTCTGTGAGTGACTTTAATTCTACCTGATTAAATATTTTGAATCATTGGTTATCATTTCCATTTTGAAATTTCCACATTTAAATTAATAAAGTGTCTTTAAGTAAAATTATTTCAGCTATTTCAGTTCTGTCATGATCCTAGGAAGTTAACAACAGGAATAATTAAAAACTGTTACAAATAGCATTTGTATCTATATTTAAAAAGCTTAATTGACCAAGCAGATGTTGTTACAGATTTTTGTCTTTGATATGATGAATTTTCCATTAATTTTGGAAATACAGGGCTGAAAAAAAAATGTGCTTTCAAGTTTTGTGTTGTTGAGCTGTAATTTATGAAAGTTCAAGCAGCTGCCCTGACAAACCTCTTGATAAATTTATAACTGAGACTTGTTAGGGAAACATTGGTTCTAAAGTTTAATACTCTATATTTTTTGTTCAGACACACATACTTGAATAGCTTACCTTTTGTGGATCTAGAAGGTATGGTAAACATTTCATATATATGCACATATATATATGGCATTGCAGGATGATGCTCTGGATCGCAGGGTCAATTTGAGTAGCAAGATTGGCAGTTCAAACCCACCAGCTACTCCTCTGAAACCCTATACAGGATTGCCATGAGTCAGAACTGACACGATGACACTTAGCAACATATATATGTGTGACCATGTATAGAGTTTCCAAGGAGTAATTTTGAACCACCAACTTTGCGGTCCCATGCTTTATCCTACAGCGCTGCACTAGGATGCACAAACACACACGTACATGTTGCTGTTGTTAAATGCCATTGAGTTGTTTCTGACTCATAGTGATGCTGTGTAGGGTTTCTGAGGAGCAGCTGGTGGGTTTGAACTGCTGATCTTGTGCTTCACAGACCAGCGCTGATCCTCCAGCGCTATACCAGA
>NW_006409005.1:449638-455272 GCF_000296735.1 Chrysochloris asiatica | reverse complement strand
TCTGGTATATCTCTCTTTATCTCTCTCTCTCTCTCTCTCGCTCTCTCTATATATATATAGAGCGAGAGAGAGAGAGCGAGAGAGAGAGAGAGAGAGAGAGAGAGAGAGAGAGAGAGAGAGATAAAGAGGGAGTCCTGATGTGGAGCTGGAGGATGAGCACTGGACCGCAAGGTCAGTTTGAACCACAAGTTCAGTGATTCAAACTCACCAGCCACTTCTCGGAAGCCCTATACAGGGTCGTTGTGAGTGGGAACCAACTCAACAACACTTAACAACATACATCTGGGATAAAGCACTGGACCACAAAGTCAGTTTGAACTACAAGGTTGGTGGTTCAAACTCACCAGTTTGTTCCTTGAAAACCTATACAGGGTCACTATGAGTCAGAACTGACTTGACGGCACTTACAACAGTAACAACATACATACACACATATGTGTGTATATAAGTATATGTACATACTCCATTGTGGTTTAACATACTGGACTGCAAAGTTGGTTTGAACTGCAAGGTTGGCAGTTCAAGCTCACCAGCTGCTCTTTGGAAACCCTATACAGGGTCACTATAGGTTGGAGCCAACTCAATGGCACATTACAACATGTTATGTTAGGTTCCATCAAGTCGATACAAACTCAAAGAGACCCTATGTACAATGGAATGAGACATTGCCCGGTCCTACATCATCCACACAATTGTCACCATGTGTAAGCACATGGTGACATTTTACCAATTCATCTAGCTGAGAGTGGTCTTTCTGTTTTTTCCTAACCCTCTACCTTACCAAGGAGTCCTGGTATGGTGCTGTGGATTAATGCACCGGACTGCAAAGTCATTTGAATCTCAAGGTCGGCAGTTCAAGCTCACCATTTGCTCCTTGGAAACCCTATGCAGGGCCACTATGGGTTGGAATTGACTCGATGGCACTTGACAACAACAAAAACCTTACCAAGCATGATGCCCTTCTCCAGGGACTGGTGCCTTCTGATAACATTAGACAAAGTCTCACCATCCTTGCTTTTAAGGAGCTTTCTGGCTTGATTTCTTCCAAGACAGATTTGTTCATTTTGGCAGTTTGTGAAATAATTAATATTCTATACCAGCACCGTAATTCAAGGGCGTCAATTATTCTTTGGTCTTCTTTATTTATTTCCCAGTTTTTACATACATACGAGGTGATTGAAAATGCCATGGCTTGGGTGTACCTTAGTCCTCAAAGTGACAGCTTTGCTTTTTAACACTTTAAAGAGGTCTTTTGCTAAAAATCTGCCTAACATAATATGTTATTTGATTTCTTGATTGCTGATTCCATAGACATTGATTGTGGATCCAAGTAAAGTGAAATCATAGCTAACTTCAATATTTTTTCCATTTATCATGGTGCTGCTTAAACATCCAGTTATGAAGATTTTTAGTTTCTTCACTTTCAGGTGTAATCTATGCAGAAGTATGAAGTCTTAGATCTTGATCAATGAATGCTTTAAATGTTCTTCCCTTTCAGCAAGCAGGCTTGTGTCATGTGCATATCATAGGTGATTTTATGTATCTTCCTCCGATCCCAATGTCACATTCTTCTTCACAAAGTTCAGTTTCTTGGAATAAGTATGGTGAAAGGAAACAACCCGGATGCACTCCTTTTATGATATTAAGCCATTCAGTATCTCCTTATTTGGAGTCCTTATTAGTGTGGTGCTATTGGTTAATGTGCTAGATTGCAAAGTCAGTTTGATCAGCAAGGTTAGCAGTTCAAGCTCACCAGCCGCTCTTCAGAAACCCTATACAGGGTTGCTATGGGTCAGAACCGACTCGACGGCACTTATCAACAACAACAACTATCTCATTATTGTGTTCAAACAAATGTTATTTGGTCTATGGACAGGATCTTCATGAGCACATTAAGTGTTCTGGAATTCCCATTCTTTCCATAATTTGTTATGATATAAATGCCTTTGCATAGTCAAAAAAACCCCACAGGTAAACATTTTTCTGGCATTCTCTGCTTTTATCCAAGATCCATCTCATGTCAGCAATAACATCCTTCTTTCCATGTCCTCTTCTTGAATTGAGCTTCCATTTCTGGTAGTTCCCTATTGATGTACTGCTGCAACCAGTTTTTGAATTATTTTAAAGAAAATTTTATTTGTGTGTGTTATTAATGATAACACATATGTATGCACATGGATTCTTAGTGTGGTGCTGTAGGATAAGTATTGGACTGCTAGCCACAAGGCTGTTTCAGGCCCACTAGCTGCTCCTTGGATACCCTATATAGGGTCACTCTGAGTTGGAACTGACTTGACAGCAATTAACAACAACATAAACACACACACACACAGTTAATGTAAGTTCAAGGTCAAGATGCTTATTTCTAAAAAATAAAAAAGCTTAGTTTAGTTTTTCATTACCTGGTTTTGTTTTTAATTTCACTTTGTCTAGGTTGAAGAAATTGTGGATATTGGATCGTTTGCCCCAGAAGACATTCATATTCCTAAGATTTATGTACATCGCCTCATAAAAGGAGACGCATATGAGAAAAGAATTGAGGTAATTGACTTTGCTTACTTGCTAGTGTATATATGGGTGTGACAGCACTTATGTCTCCACAATGTCCAAGCTCTGTGTTCCTGAGGACATTCCAGATGATACAGAATTGAGTTGGAGCTGAGCCATGAGTTTTGCTATGGATCTTAGTGGGAGCTTCTCCAATTGGTAACCATCCTTCCATGAGGGAACGTGATTCTCACATCAGGTACCATGTCCATGTTAGTGTTCAACCTGGAAATGGCTTGTGTTCCCATGGCATACATCTCAAAATCATGTGGCTCCCTAGACTGTTCCTTAGAGACTTCTGTAATTGTCCTAACTCATGCAGGGTTTTAGCTGGTTTTAGAGCAAGATGATAAAGTCTTTGGTAATTTTAGTGCTGCTGGACTGCTAATGTTTTATAGGCCTAGCTAGCTATCTTGATTATGTCTCTATATATTGAAGCTACTTTGCATTTTCATATAGAGCAGGAAGAACATAATTTTCCAACAGCTTCAGGCAGCTGGTGGATATGAGACCATGGCAGGGAGTGATACTAAGAGCACTGGAAGCAATCCAAGGACACGGGAAGCCCAGAGAGTGGCTAGTCTGGCCAGAATTGGTATCAAGGTATAAAAGTGCCTAGTGATTAGTGATAGACTAGACTGTATAACAAGGAGCTTCGGAATTAGGGAACCAGACACACCTATCACCTGTGTGCATCAAACAGAAACACATTCTACATTTCCAAACTTGTGTCAGGGGGCTGTGGAGAAAGAAAGGAACATTTGAAAAATTAGAACCAAAGTCTATGTCAGAGTGATTTTATAAGAAATCATTTTTTGCCTATTTCTGGGTATTTCTGTGATTGATTCCTATTCTGATCTTGTAGCAAAACCAGTCTAGACTCTGCAGGTGGAAATAGGCAATCGGCAGCCACAACATCTGGTGAACGTATCCTGACAGCCCTACAAAAACAGATTCTCAAGGTCTTATCCTTCTTTGTTCTGGCTCAATCCCTGAACTCCTGTGGATAATACAGTTTCAGGAGTCTGAAGAGTAACTGCAGTAACAGTCCGTTTGAGAGTATTGACACTGTTTGCATCAGAGACAGACCGGTCTATCTTCTTCAAACAAATCTTACCTATTTCATTTACTTCCTAAAGAATGGGTTCTGTCACCAGATGTCACCGAAATTCTTATTTTGAACTCTCTATTATATTGCAGATTTGAATCACTGTAGTGGTAGGACAGAGTTAAATTTTTGTCTGTTAATATTTGTATTTCAGTAGTGATAAAACACATGACTTACTTTCAACCATGAATTTATTTCTGTTTATTTTAAAGCGCCTGTCAATCCGGAAAGAAGAAGGTGGAAAATCCAAATCTAGTAAAGCTGGAGATAACATGAGGGAACGTATCATCAAGCGGGCAGCTCTTGAATTTGAAGATGGCATGTTTGGTATCCTTTATTCTTGTGGGACAGGGCAGAGATATCTCTTTCGGTTTTACCACATTCATCAGACTTCATTCATATACCTCCTGCATAGTGGTTCTTCTCTGTTCCTTCACCACTTTTAAACAGGGCTTTGAACCCTACTAAGAATGTGCATTCCCACCCCAAGTATACTGAATCAGAATCTACATTTTAACAAGATCCCAAGATGATTCTAATATGTATATATAAGAACTACTTGGGGATCTGTAAAATTCACTTGGAGGTCTTGTTAAAATGTTAATTATGATTCAGTCTAGCTAGGTAGAAATGCAAATGATCAACAAGGAGCTAAACCAGAATGAACCAATTTAAAGTCCTGCTTTTTAAAGCAATTGATCAGGTTTCATAAAATGTAGCATGAAACGCAAATATATCAACCTAAAGATATGGCAGACTTACTGGATTGGAGCACATTAAAAACCCAGATACTAATTGTATTGAGTCATCACAACTCTCTCTCTTTTTTGAAGTAATTAAAACCGAATTTGAATCATTTATTGAATAATCCTTAGACATAAAAGGATGCACTCATGGAATCTTGAAATTGGAATTACTGTCTCTTGGGATTTTTGTAACAATATGGCCGCAAATAATTTGCATTACAATCTTACAATATATAATGAATTTTAGTACAATTTGTTATTTGGTTAGAGGTGGTTGGAGAAAGGGATTACTCCAGAAGTACTAGTTGTAACCTATATGATTTACTTTCTCTAATTTCTGACATTTGTACACTAACTGAAACATAGTACCCAACCTGCTTTCTTCCCTTGGCAAGGATCCCGCTAGTACACCTTTTTATGTCTAATGTAATGAATGATTCAAATTCTACTTTAACTACATTAAGAAAGAGATCATTCAGAACAATTAATGTTTGGATTTTGAATGTGTTTAAACGCCAGTAACGATACAATTTATTTATTTATTTATTTAATTTAAGGTTTTTGTTGTGGATTGAGTTTACAGGGCATATCATCAGTTTCACATTAAACAATTCATATAACTTGTTTCATTACATTGATTATAATCCCCCCATATATCATCAGTTAAAAGTATTTCTCTCTATCCACTTTAGCTTTTTAAAAAACACGCAAACAAAAAAACCCACTTAGGCATATATAATAATTTACATCTCCAAAGGGCACATTCTGCAAGTCTGCTCCTGGCCACCACTTCTTAGTCCTTCTCTTCTTAGTTGTTGAAACTAGAGTCCTCAGCTGCTCCGCCTCTCCATGCCCCCATCTCTGCCTCCATCTCTGGCACTGCTGCATCTCTGGATAAGGTCCCGCACCTATTTGTGCATTCCTCTCTTGATGGTCCTAGGGTCCTCCGTTTTTTGGACTGTAAGATCAACCACTCCCCTTTTTTTGTCACAAAACTTCTACCTTTACAAGTGTGACAGTCACAATTAGTCATGGTAACAGTTATTCACTATTGAATCTTACGAATCTTATCCCCATCTCCTTTCACCAGACCCATCTAGTGAAAGCTAGTGACCCATCTAGTGAAAGACAAGATGACAGCTATTCAGTGGGGACTCTTTCTTTCCCCCCACACTCTTAAACTAAACTCCTTCTTGAAACCTTGTAAGCCAGTCACTTCGTGCCTTTATTGCC